>NC_080716.1:27064900-27347400 GCF_019097595.1 Hemibagrus wyckioides | reverse complement strand
CTCTCTCTTTCTGTGTGTGTGTGTGTTTGAGAGAGATCTCTCTTCAAGTCTCTCTCTCTCTCTCTCTCTTTCTGTGTGTGTGTGTGTTTGAGAGAGATCTCTCTTCAAGTCTCTCTCTCTCTCTCTCTCTCTTTCTGTGTGTGTGTGTTTGAGAGAGATCTCTCTTCAAGTCTCTCTCTCTCTCTCTCTCTCACACACACATACACAATTCTCTGAATTACTTGTATGAATTTGAAGAAAAATAAAATAAAATAAAAAATGAATATTAACAATGAATGAATTGTATGGCTTGCCGTATGTGTGTTACATATCTATAAGAAAAAGAAAGTCCACAACAAGTTCCACAAATAAATGAATTAATCATTCTATGTCTCTTATGTAAAACTTACGATACATCTCAAAAAGCTGCACCTTCACTCTTCAGTGGAGAAAAAAATATGCGTCATATGGATCTGATTTGAGGCTGAACTGCACGCTAACCTCAGACTCACCTAATATCCCGCTTTATCGAGGTAATCTGCAGAGCCAGCCGACCTCGGTGGGAACGCTAACAAGAGAAATTGAGAAAACGGGGAAATTGGCGGTGGAGGGAGGGATGGAGTGGCTGCAGAGTCCAGGCGTATGTTACTGCTCTGACTTGAGTGCTGCGTGAACCCCAGGGTTACGTTACGGGTGAAATCCAACAATATAAAGCTTTATGTGAAACGGTGAGAACGGTGCTCACGGCGGCGCACAAAACAACTAACTGGACATGTGATAGTCCCGAAATGGCCGCTCTCATACTGAAAACTCTTTTTCTAGCTTCCTTTCATTCATATAGCATGTTTCTATTCATCCTCCCTGTCCATGTTAAGCTGGTGGTCAACTTCAAGAAACAAACACTGCTCTTTTTTTTTTTCCCCCTGAGACTAAACACCCTCTCTGTGATTAGTCCTGAATGATTTGTGTGTGTCATTTGTTTCAGTTCATTGTCCACAAACACCTACGGTAAAAAAGAAATAAATAAATACAAAAAACAAACCCTCCTCTTCTTCCGTCCCTAAACAAACCAACGCTACAACTAAAACCAGTCCCTGCAGCAGACGGGTTGTGTAACGTGTGGTAGGACGACGAGGCGATGTGAGTAAACTCAGAGTGTGATTTATTGCAGACAAAACCCAGAAATCATGGTCATAAATCCAAGCCTTGGGTCAAGAAACAAGCAGGCAGAAGCAAACAAGGAATATCCACCATGGCAAATTTAAACACAGGCACTGATCAAAAGCAGGAAGTAAATGTGGAAATACACAAAGCAAAGGACTCAGATATACAGGAACAAAGACACAAAGATGATAAGACTTTGCAATGAAATGAATGCCATGTCCTGATTATAAATAATAGCCAGGTTCAGAATGAAGGCAGTTTCCCAAAGGTCCAGAGACAGTCCAGTATTTCTTGTAAATTTTCTTTTATCAGATGATAAGTGCTTGTGTGAAGGAGGTTCATCAAATTTAACCTTTAACGCTGGCAGACGAGTGTAACTGAAATGTTAATCAGCGTGTGCTGTTTATCACCGATCACAGACAGAAAGATGACAAAGAAAGAGAGAGAGAGAGAGAGAGAGAGAGAGAGAGAATGAGAGAGAGAAAGAAGACAAAAAGAAAAGAGAGAGAGAAATAGACAGACAGAATGAAGACAAAAAGAAAAAAATAGAGAGAGAGATAGACAGACAGACTGACAGAAAAAAAGAAGAAAGAGAAAGAGAGAGAGAGACAGACAGAAAGAAGCCAAAAAGAAAAGAGAGAGAGAGAAAGAGAGAGAGAGAGAGATAGACAGAAAGACTGACGAAAAAAGAAAAGCAAGAGAGAAACAGGTAGACAGACAGAAAGAAGACAAAAAGAAAAAAAAGAGAGAGAGAGATAGACAGATAGACCGACAGAAAGAAGACAAAGAGAGAGAGAGAGAGAGAGAGATAGAAATGAATGTAGCTGCTATAAGATGAGTGAGAACAGGAAGCAGGGTATTTCTGTGAAACAGTGGAGAGTTGGAGTTTAAAGTTTTGTAGACTTGTGCCAGTGATGAAGAGGTGTGTTCGTGTCTCAGACCAGAGACAGCAGTTTGATAAATGTCAGGCTCGCATGAAATGAGTTTGCTGATGGAATGGAAAGGAAGATTATATATCAAGCAGAGAGCAGGAAGTGAAGAAAGAGTGTGTGTGTGTGAGAGAGAGAGAGAGAGAGAGAGAGAGAGAAAGAGGGAGAGAGAGAGGGATGATAGGAGATGTGAGTTATGTCTTGTAGCCAGAGGTGACAGAGAGGTACAGATGTGTCATAGATAGCGCTCTTCTCGAGAAGGACTGCTGCTCTGCTCTGATTGGTTGCGATCTGTCCATTATTTATTCTACCAAACCGCCTCAGTGTATAGAAGACAAATTTGAACTCACCTGTGTAAACGGACGGACCGGCTGACTGACTGGTCACATGACTGACCGAACACAATAAATAACACAACAAAGCAACAGGGAAATCCCAAAAGATTGCAATCTCCTTACATATTTGAAACATCTTCAGATGTTATTGTCTTCTTTTCCTCTCCGGTTTGTGTGTGTTTGCTTCATCTTTCCTCAACATTGGCCAAAATTCACACACAAGTCATCCCTCTCTCACACGTACTTGATCTAACAGACATTTTTAGCCATGTTTTAGCTCACACTGAGACCTATAACTCATGTGTGTGTGTGTGTGTGTTTCTGTTTCTGTTTCCTACTAGCTTTGGAGTGAGGAAAATATTCCACAGGAATTCCCTCCAATCTGTTTTGCTCAGCTCAGAGTGTTTGTAGAGTAATAACACTCGATGCACCAATAATCAGAATAAACACTCATGGATTGTTTATGCTCTTAAAACAAGAGGCTCTAGAGGGCTGTGGAATGGTCAGGATTCATTTGAAGAGTCCAAGGCATTTTATATCCAGGCTTTTCTGAGTGGGAGGAGCATCCTGTCTATCCCTTGTCAATCACAGAGCGGTGAGCTTGTGTACACGGAAAAAGGAAGGATAGCTGTTTTGTGTGTAACCTTGCCACGTGGTGCAGGAGCAGCAGTTTGGCTTCTCAAGAAGGAGCAAGAGTTAGTAGCTGGCTTGTGATTGGGTGGATTATGGCTAGTGGACGGGCTTCCTTGTATAGCTAAGAGCGTTTAACTTCCTGATAATACTTTCTCATGTAAAGATCTGTCTAAGGAACGAACATGTCTCATTGATGAGTGTTCAATTTTTATTAATTATTTATTATAATAAATTATTTTTATGAATTAATGAATAGTTAAACAAACAAGTTTTGCTTCGTGGCTCGTCATCTTCCATTTTCGACACAGATTCTGGACAGATAATTAAAAACAAAATCATCTTTGAACCTTTCGTCTTCATCACCGACATGATCCGAAGGTTGTAGGGATCACTGCTGGACACTTGAGCTAAGCCCTAAGGTTTTTTAATAAGTCTTGAATGTAAATGTTAGCAAAAAATCTACCAAATCCTTCAATTCTTCTCTTTCTATGCATCGTCTCTAACCCTGTAGCTAATCTCGGGACAGATGAGCTTCCTTCAGCCACATCGTGTACATAAAAGCATCTGATTGGCTGAAATCAAATGAAGCGTTTATATAAATGATTCAGCTACAGGGCTAGAAAGAGGAAATTCTTCAGAATTTGCTGGATTTTGTTTCCACTTGTTGCTGTGATGATGCTTTGATGAGTCATCTTTAGAAAGCGGTCTCGTTCCATTATTTTTGCTCATTTGTTGATCTGTTATGCTTCAGTATTTCTTGGACAGCTGAAGCACTTCATCAGATGACCAGTTAATGACCCCCTTGCTTTAAAGGTTCTCCTAGAGGAGCAACTGAAGAACTCGAAAAACTAGATCTAGATTCCAGCTTTTATTCCAAAAGCGTATTTATCGTCTCGCTGTCTCAAATCAACTGACCAAATAATTCATGCTATTTTTCTTCCTGCAATGAAAATGCTTTGTTTTTTAACAGGAACACAAGATGTTTGGATTGGACCGAAAGTCCAAGGTTTTTTCCTCGATTTGCAGTTAAGCATCACCAGGTCACTTTGGCTAAAGCTGCAGCTCTTAGTTTTGAGTTTTGCTTTGTAATTTATTTATTTTCATTTGGTTCAAACCTCCAGTGACCTCTGACCTATTCACCAGCAAAACAGTGCAAAGTAACACCAGAAGAATCTCTGTTCTGGACCTAAACACTTGTAGAGCAGGTGAAGAAATTATTATTATTTTCCCATTTGAGTTCAACTAGAGAGACATTTTTTTGATAGAGACATTAAACAAGAAAAGAGTTTCCACTCAGATTGGGGAAAATATAGCTGTGTAATCATTTAGAGCATACACACACACACACACACACACACACACACATACACATACACACACAGAGCGCCTCATGATTTCACTACTATCAGATCAAAGGGAGCCGTACACACACACACACACACACGCACACACACACACACACGCCATGTCTGTTCTGAGAAGGCAGGGGAAAACCAAAGACATCAAAGGCACGACAGAGAAAGTCATTTCTCCTTATCTTAATTGACGACCAATTTCAGTAATGACCTTACACTTAGGGACTACGTCAAGAGAGGAGAGGAGAGGAGGAGAAGAGAGGATGGGGACGGAGCGCGGGATCCGGAGGCGGGATCTGGACACCGAAAATCCCAAGTTCAGACCTGCCTGTCAATGCTTTTTTCTGGACTCCGAGGCAGGGGATTGGACGGATGATGGATGATGTCATGAGGCAGAATTCACAGAGCGTGCAGTTTGGAGGGACATGAAAGCGGTTCTCTGATCTGCTGAGTCTGAGTGTGGGCTATACCACACACACACACAGGATCAAGACCATGAAAGGATTATGTGTTATTTTTGTAAACATATTTCAGGGGTCTGAAAGGATAATAATAATAATAATAATAATAATAATAATAATAATAATAATAATAATAATAATAATAATAATAATAATAATAATTCAGTTATTTATTTATTTTTCTTTCTTTCTTTCTTTCTTTCTTTCTTTCTTGCCCCCCCAAAAAATATTATTAATAATAATAAAGTGTACAGAAAATAATTGGAAAAGATGCCATAATAAAACAATAATCAAAAATAACACATTACAGACAGTAAAAACAATTTTACTTTTAATTTACATATAGACCAAGTTAAAAAAAAAGAAAAAGAAAAGAAAAATAATTCAAAATAATTATAATAATTTTAGAAATATACAATAATTAAACACAAGCCCTGAATGAAATATAAAGAATTAAAAAGCCCTCACTTTCTGATTTCTATACATGTATGTTCATAACATTATAAACTTCAATATCCCCCCACCCCCACCCTCAAACTCCAGCGATGAGAGAGTGTCAGGAGTTTAGGACGCTCTTCAGCTCGGTCACGCATAACAATCACGGAGCTTTAAGCACTCTGACCTTTTGACACGGCCCATTTGGATTGACTGGAGCAGTCCTCCAAACCACGCTAGCTAACAGCTACCACTGCCAAGAACAACAAACAGCCCCATCTCGCTTTAAGAAGTGCTCTGTTTCGGCTCTGTCCCAATCCACACGCGCTGTTTTGCTTTCAGGGTGGCTGTTTTCTTTACAGGACCTCACTTTCCTTCGTAATTGTTCAACTATTAATACAAACAGCTACGTTAAAACGCTTCATAATGTACCAGAAAGTAGCACACATATATTAATCGATGAGCGAGCGAGGGAGCATGCGATTGTCTTTAGATGTGGAAGAACCACAGGGTTTTGTAAAGCTTCTTAGAGTGGATTTCAATGAATATATATATATATATATATATATATATATATATATATATATATATATATATATATATATATATATATATATATTATATATATATAATGTAATATTTATTTATTTTTAATCATTACAAAATGACAAAACATTAAACATTTTAATATTTAATTAGTATTGAATATTTATTTTTTCATTTAAATTTTAATATTTAATATTTTTTATTTTCTGTTTGCTCAGCGATAAAATCTACTGTTTGTTTTAAACGTTTGTTTAAAAATGATATTGTGTAAATGTAAATATAATTGAATATATTGAATTCTAATGGCTGAATGTAATGTAATTCTAATTGATTTATTTTTTCTTTTTCACTGAAATATTTTTTTTTATTTTAGATTTTAAATCATTTTAAAAGAAATATTTTGAAATTGTAAACATATTTCTTATAATAATATGAAAATCCATTATTATTTACGATGTTTTGTTCTCAAAAGTCTGTCTTAGTAATATGCATATTTGTTATTATGTAGATTTTTTAAACCTGTAAATCTTGACACAAATTGTGTATCTTGGAAAACAGATCACATTTATTTATTTATTTATTTATTTATTTATTTATTTATTTAGACTCTTCCAGAAAAACATTGAACAAAACACAATCTCGTTGCATTCACACATCTGACTGGTCAACAGGTGTTGATTCTTTTTTTTAAACAGTGGCACTGACCGTAGCAAGTTACATTAATGCGCTCATTCTGAAAGGTCCATAATTTCCATAGTAACGACTTTAGAAGAAGCTATTTACTGGACATGAAGGAAAGATGGAAGGAGTCTCCAGTGTCAGTGCTGTGTAACACACAGTAGGGTTTTTAGGACGGATATCTAAACACTTTAGAACATTTTCAGGGGAAATAAATAAATAAAGAAATAAAGAAATAAAGAAATAAAGAAACAAACAGAGACCGGATGTTTTTTGACCTTAAATATTTTTACATTTTTTAACAAATTAAAACTTGTAATTGACAAATTGCCGACTCTCTCTCTCTCTCTCTCTCTCTCTCTCCATTCAAAATGTGAAGTGAAAATTCCATCAGATAGGCATTTCCTCTTCTGCTGCAGCAATCTGTGCGAGCCACTGGCTGCAACATTCTTATCTTATCAGCACCGAGGATCTCAAGTCCTGTCGTGCCCAAACAGGGAAAGAAAGCATGGTAAAGAAAGTGATTTCTGCCCTTCCACTACAACACACTACAACACAACACAACACACACACACATGCTCACCCCCAGACATAAATACACACATGCTGGAAGACTAAAAGCACTGGTTTTTCACGCATCCTTGCACAAGCTGGCGTAATAACCGACTTGTTTGCTTCTTTCATTACGTTATGTGGAGACAGGAGATAGACTGGTACATAATAACTCTTTTCTTTCTTTCTTTCACACACACACACACACACACACACACGTCACATATTTTACCTACCACTTCACTCCCTTCTATCCAGATCTTTACTCATTTCTCAGATGATATAAAATATATTCTTTATATAGTTTGAATCCTTGACTGAAAATATTCATTGTTTATTTCTTTATTTTTATCTCATTTTCTAGCTAGCGATTGTTAAATATAAACGCGTCTAATGCTAGCTCAAATTATTCGTATAAACATATACTAATATTTTATTGAAAGTGCTGGTGAAAAGGTTCCTCATACGACACTGGGGGGGAAAGGGGGCGGGGCTTCCAGGTGAGGTCTAAAAACACCTACGTGTCTGTTAGTCATTCCAGACTCATATGTCGGTTGGGTAATCAGCTGTTTTTATTGAGGGTTTGGACTCTGATGATAAGAATCAGATGCGATGGTGCAATCTATTGGCGCAAATGTTTCTGGACTCGAACTGCTGGATCCCAGAAGCCCCGCCCACTTCTCTCAGCTCATGTTAGAGTAAATATGTGTATGTTTTGGTGGGCAGAATGAAGACTGTGAAAAATGTCAAAAGTATCAAAAATACGATTACTGTATATTAGACCGTATTGAAACAGTACCACAAATAGTGCACTAGATAGTGAGCAGAGAGTTCATTTAGACACAAGAATCTTTGTTTCTTTGGTTTTTAGAATAATTATAAGATTTCTGGAACTTTCTGTAACCAGAACTGTACAATACCTGAACAAGTTCTTTCCTTTAATCCCGAAGTCTAAGTCTAAGGGACATTTTCAATCAGTGTAAAGATGTTCTGGCTGTGAGTCTGATATAAAATGAGTCTGTTGGCTTTCAGTGTGTTTGAGACGTGCGTTTTTCCCTCTGTTGGAGAACCTTACACAGAATTTTACTGGTTAAAGATGAAATCTGAGCTGCTTTTTAGGCGAACAAGCACTCGGAGCATCTCAGAGAGCAGAAATGGGTTCGATATCAACATTTACTTTGTGTGGAAAAAGCAAACTTTTCTATGAATATATTGCTCCTAGTAGTCTAGGGGAAAACAGAAATACTTCTGAAACACTGTAGTCCTGATTTTTTATTGAGCTTCATATTCACCTCCACTGTAGAGAGGGTGTGAACTGGTTGTTCAGTGGATCTGAAGTGCATTATGGGTACACAGTGGCTGGCAACACAGCATCTGAAATTCGAACCTGGGATCAGAATTTCCTGTCTTTGATACAGAATGGCTTCCTGACTGATCTGGTGCTAAGATACATCACTAGTAGTTGTGAGCGAATGTGTGTGATATCGTAACAAAGTGTTTCCACAGTGTGTGTGTGTGTGCGTGTGTGTGTAGTGTGTGTGTGTGTGTAGTGTGTTTGCACAATAATGTACACTGATGGTTTTTTTTTAATAAAAAAGTGAAAATGACTTTTATAAAGGCTGATCAGAAGAAGCTGGATGATTTACAGAGCTGATGAGTAAACACTCGAACTATTGTGAGGGTTTCTGAGGAAATCAGCTGAACGGTTGTTTCAGGCTTGTTGGAGAACCTGTTCGGATCTCACACAGCCTCTGTGATGTTGTTATCAGTAACATGATCACATGCCAATATGTAATCTTGTGTAAATGTATTCGTTTCTACTAACACACTTACGTAGGAGGAGCAAAACAAGCAATATATACAGTATACTATATACAGTACTGTGTGTGTGTATGTGTGTGTTTTCTGCAGTGTCTGTAGTGGCTTAGATTGCCAGGCCTCCATATTTCCCCTCCGCCTATTGTTCTGCGGAGTTGGCAGGGCGAAGGGGGGCGAGTGGGCGGAGCCTCGCACGATGATGGACAGGCCGCCTGATCGGCCTCGGTTTCCTGTGCAGACACGGGGCAGCTCACACTGTTTAACTTCTAGTGCTCTTATTGTTCCTGACACTCAGACACACACACACACACACACACACACACTGCAGGAATTATAAGAGTATCTAAGGAAGTGTGGCACAGAATGATTGGAGGAAGAGGTGTGTAAACACACACACACACACAAAGGGAAAGAAAGATCCTACCTACATTCCTGCAGACACACACACACACACACATTCACTGGAAGTCTCAAAGTTTCTTCCTTGTGTAATCTTTGGGTTTTTTTTCCCCTCGGCTTCTTGATTGTTTCTCAGGGAACTAGATCTTAAAAATCGATGATACAAATATATCTTCTCAGTTTTCATTTACATTTTATTTTACTGTTATTTAATTTAAATGTAAATCTAAAAAAAATTAAATAAACATCGATATAAAAAATAAAAGCAATATAAAAAAATTGAAAAACAACAAAAAACTTGTTTATAAAATGAGAAAGGAGGTAAAGACATGGTGTAGGTATGAGAGAGAGAGAGAGAGAAAGAAAGAGAGAGAGGATTAATTACTCAATCAAGATAACTATCTGGGGCACAAGGTGGAGGGGCACTGGGTAGGAAAATCCATTTACTGGGTCAAAGTGTAATTAACCCCGCTGACCCTCCACTTCACTGGTTTATACACACACACACACACACACACACTCTCTCTCACACATACACACACACACACATACATAGTATGTACACATGTACAGATCCACACCTCATGCAATTAGAAAAATATATGATAAAATATATAAAAAGAGGCTATAACAGGAAGTAACTTGCTACCAGGAAGTAACTCTAAACGGATAAAATATCCTCATCTAATCTAAGTTCTATAGAATTTTTAGGTTAAGGTATATTACTACGCTCCACTTCAGGTTGCATCACACCAAGGCTTTCTTGTTGATTGCTTTCCTCTAACAGCATGCCGCTGGACTGTGTTTATTCCGACACACACTCAAACTCACATACACACTCGTGTCTCGGTCACGTCAGCGCGAGCTTTTCCGCGTCTCTCGTACATTCCAGGATCGTCTCTCATTACACGACAGGAAATCTAAGTCCAATCATCCAATACAAAGCCAGGGTGAGATACACTGTGAAAACAAACAACATGCCGGCTTTGTTGATTTAATGCATTCGCACACACGATTGCCGAAGAGAAGCAGCACCTCTGCCAAGAAAAGATATTCCACACTTTAGCTCTCTCACCTATCTGTGCACAATAACGATTAGATGGAAGTCGGATTACAAGGTAAACATGCAGGACCTGAGACAGCAGGTTATTTTCAGTGGGTGGCTGAGGGAGCGGCGTTTTCGACAGAACTCGAGAAGCAATGTCGGTCACGGAGTCGGCGTCTTCCAGCCAGAACCATATACGTCAACACAGGCTTTCATGATAACAAAACTTTTCCTGAGGTTCTGGATCTTCAGGGATGGTTCTGAAAGTGAGATCTGGGGTTCATCATCAAGCTTTGAAGCTTGGGCGGGGGGTGGAGGGGTTGGGGGGGTGTCAATATACATTATTGGTGAAGTAATATTTATTTATGAAGGATTTGAAATAACAGGATCAACATCAATCTTGTTGGTGGAAAGTTCAGGAATTGAACACAAGCGTGACTCAGATATTAATGTGAAGCCCTTTCTGTTTATTGGAAATAAACTCTGTTTCACACTGATGATGGATTAGCGTGAACGAGCATTGTGCAAGACACTGTATCAGGAAGAAGGTTGTCCTGGATATCTAGCCTTTATATACATTTTATCTCAAAACTAAGATCTAGCTAAATTAATTTCTATCATGTTTGTCTTGACCTCGGGGCATTTCAGCAAGAAAGGAATCTGTCATTTAGCTTTATTAAGTCTGATGCTAAGATCTTATTATTTACGATGATAAACTCTAGATTTTTCTGTCACTGAAACATGTTTGAGATTTGGAGATAAGAAAGTTTCTCATATGAGTAATGACAGTCATGCCTGATATATATCTGCTCTCTCTCTCTCTCTCTCTCTCTCTCTCTCACTCTCTCTCTCTCCTGTAAGCGTTAGATATTAGCTGGTACTAGATATGCCAACAATATGGGGAAGTCCAGTTCATTACTTATTGGATGACATCACCAGAGAGAGAGAGAGAGAGAGAGAGAGAGAGAGAGAGAGAGAGAGAGAGAGAGAGAGATTGACTACCATTTCACACCAGCCACTGAACATGGAGAGAATCATAACATCCTGACAGGAAAATCTTGTGGAAAATAATCAGATAGGCTTTGATGAGAGACTGCACTCCCATTTCGGACTGACTCCAAACCTCCATACGCCGTGTGCTCCCTGACCCCGGTGTCCATCACCTCACTCACGTTTCCTCTGACTCTGCGCTTGTTCGGACGTAGCGTGCAGTCGTAGATAAGGGCAGGAAGATGAGCTTAAACCTGAGATAAAAAAGAAAGCAGGGTTTGAGCGTTTGGTTACACAGACGATCCATGAAGGCTGATTCCATGACTGGTGGCCCATTTTATTTATTTATTATTTATTTATTTACATTAAATAAATAATATTAAATCTAGGAAAAGCTTTACTAGCTATTTATTTATTTATTTATTTATTTATTTATTTATTTATTTGACTAAGAGAATTTATTTTCCTAAAAGACTTAAAAGGACATTTTAAACAATTTAGCTGAAGTATATACATCTATTCAGGCCGATCATTTATTTTTTTTTAACTTTACAGTTTGTGTAAAAGGTTTGCTCCTCATCAGTGTGTGTGTGTCATTTAAAAAATAAAGAAACATGTTTTCCTTCTTCTCGGGATCTTCCAGAAACTTATTTGGATGAACGTTAGAGACGTGACTTGGGGAATATTACAGATTTTTCCTGGTTGTGTTCAGAAGATGGTGGAATGTATGTTGTGGGACATTTTTCAGGCTAAACAGATTTACACCTAAACATAAAAATAATCAGATTTTTGGGTGTTTTAATATTTAGATTTCACTCTAAAGTGGATGGTGACTTGTACATGCTGTGGGCTGCAGATTTTATTCAAGTTTTCAGTGTATTTATTGGAAATATGCAGCGTGATAGTTAAAAAGCAAACTTACAAACCTTCCCGTTTTCTTTTACTCTACACACTATGCCTTTGTTTTAACGTCTTCACGTTATTGGGAAAAAATGGCCACCAATCGTGAATTTTTCCCAATCAGCTTCCTGTTTAAGAGCTAGCATTTGTGTTTATGGGCATTTACATATAGACTAATGATGTCTTTGTGTAGCTAGAAACAATTGTTTTGTGTTACCGTTTAGGTCCAGTCTTGCTTAATTATAATCTTGTAGATAGAGCTCCTCTTTCCTGCTGCTGGGCTCTTTCCCAAGTTCCCTCAGTGACATGTCAGGCCCTGATGAACGAGCCGTGGGACTGCTTATCGTCACAGCTGTCAGACTTGACTAATAAAACATGACAAAGGAGATGACTATGTTTTCCCTCCTGAAAGCATTAGGTTTGGGAACAAAGCTTGGTTCTTTCCTGCTGCACGGAGGTGTCGTGACTCCGCAGCCTGAGCCGATGCCCTTTCTCTCGGAGAGGCATTGTCTTATCTCAGGAGGGCACGCGGCTCGGACCGGCTTCCTATTTTCACACCCTGGAAGCACCTAGCCTCTGCTGAGCGTGACGGAGAAGGCAGCGTGGGGTGTCACCAGAACGGAAATTCACTTTCACAACCTCGCTCACCTGAGAGAGCGACCCCGGCCCTCGCCTGTCAATCATCAGATTGTTTTGCTATTTCCCTAGATGCCATTATGGATTTTATATGAAAAAACACACATGTTCACTAATTTCACTTGTCTACACCATTACGTTTCACTTAAATACAAAACAAACAAAAAAAAATTATGACGGTTCTGTCATCTGTCACGCCATTTGTGTAACTTTGTCTCAACAACATGTCTATATTTTATCTCCTTTTAGCTTCTTCTCAAATACAAAACAAACAAAAAAGAAAAGAATGACAGAGTAAATAATCCGTGTCGTTCATGTTCTCTACAACAACGGTTAGATTTCACAGGTCGAATCTAGGGGGCGTGTCCTTCGTTCTGTAGATGAGGGCAAGAAGATTAAGAGCTTAAATCCGAGATAAAAAAACAAGTATTAAGTATTTGGTTACACAAAAATAACTGTCTGCCCTGATTCCATGATTGGTGACCTATCTATCTATCTATCTATCTATCTATCTATCTATCTATCTATCTATCTATCTATCTAAGAATCTAAGAAAAACATTTAATGACTTAATTTTGTACACAAGCACATAAAGGGACATTTGAAACAATTTTTCTAAAAGATATTTATGCAGATTGAAAATTATAGCTTGTCTAACAGATTTGTTCCTCCTCAGTGAATAGAACATCACTGAAAATACAAAACCTACCTTTCTTCATCTCATGATGTTCCAAAAAAGTTATTTGGATGAACGTTGAAAATAAAAGAACGATCCATCACAATCCAGATGCCAGAAATTAAAAGTGATGTCTTATTATCTTTGAAAGGCAGCAGGACTTGCCCGATTGTCCTCTGCTTACAACTGTGTGTACATTAGAAAATTTATTACAATGTTAGAGATTGCAGTTAAACTGTTAATCAAGACGTGTAGCTGCAGTCAGCGTCATCACTAAGTGCTTCAGGTGTATAGCCTGGCAGGATCCGACAGGGGAAACAGGATCCCGGGTTCAACTCCAGCTCTGCTGATTGTTTCCCAAAAGCCACAAATTGTCAGCGTGTCAAACTGCACTTGGCAGGACGTCCCAAGCTCACGCTGACAAGATTCTACAAGCTCCTTTGAGGTGAATTGCCAAAAAGACGTTTAGCTGGCTGATCATATATCTGTCAATGCAGGTGGATTTATGAGACAGTCCAGGGCTAAATGAGGTAAAGGCTCAGCAGCGCCACCCATGGGCTGGGAGATGGAGCATTCTGCAGGGGCAGGGGTCAAGCTAATCACATTATTGAGCAAAATTAGCTAGCAAATAAATGCATCTTCAAGAAGACATGACCATTCTCCAGGCAATCGTCATTTATTATTATTATTGTGGTGGCTCAAGTGGTTAAGGCTCTGGGTTGTCGACCAGAAGATCGGGGTTCAAGCCCCAGCACTGCTAAAATACCACCATTGGGCCCTTGAGCAGGGGTGCTGTATCTTGGCTGACCCTGTGCTCTGACCCCCACCCCCATGGATGGGAAATCAGAAGAAAGAATTTTGCTGTACAGTAATGTACATGTGACAAATAAAGGCTACTTATAAACATATTATTATTATGAGAAAAGTTTGTATCCCACATCTGGCTGTACTGTCCAGGTGGGCGGGACATTATCGCTCTCTCACCTGTCAATCACACCTGTCAATTTCACCCAGTCACTGAGCTCATGTATGAGGAAGAGGGCAGAGAGCGCTTTTGTCCAAATATGTCACACTAGTATTTGGACAACATTTAAAATAAATAAATAAATAAATCTAATCATCAATGTGGAAAAGATTTCTGCTTTATGATTTTTTTTCCCCTCATACAAGAACCTCTTTTTACTTACTTAAGAACATCCTCAACAAAGAAACAAAGTGCCACGGTAACATTCCAGAGATGCTTAAGATTCTTCATAGTACCGTACACCCTGACAGAGAACCATTTAAAAACCTAACCTGTAATAATAATGATAATAATGATAATAATAATAATAATAATAATAATAATAATAATAATAATAATAATAATAATAATAATAATAAAGATTCTAAAAAGAACAATCTAACTTGAAGTTAAAGAACAACATTGGGTTATTCAAAATGATTCCTAGATCCAGAACCAGTTTGTGGTTCCATATGAAACAAGTGATAGAACCATTTTGGGTTCTAGATAGAACCTTTCCAGATCCACCAACATTTGCAATGTTAAGTACTTTTTATCCATTTCTGGTTACATTTTCCAAAAACAGCAGAGTGGTTTATTCCTTACTTATTCAGATGTATCATGTATTTTATGTTCCATGGATTTAAGCAGCTTGTAGCCACAACTATATTTCCATGTGATGGTCAAAATAAGTTCTTTGTATGAAGTTAGTAGTCTGTGTCCAAAGTGGAGTGACAAACACAACATAATGAATATCCATGAAACCTGGTTGTAACAACATGCTGGCATTTGGAATAAATACCATCCTGGCCGTCTGCGGTAAGAGGAACTGGGCGATGACAGGAAACCACCCAAATTAGCACCACACCACTGATCTACGCTCGCTCCTGCACATAAATAGAGCCATAAGAGTGCTATAACGTCACATCAGCATGAACATGAGGTAAGCAAAGTGTGTGGAGGGAAAAAAAAGCTGTAGATTAAGACCTCACACTAACACATCCATCTTTCCTCCTCCTCCACCTTCTCTCTCTCTCTCTCCCTCTCTCTGTCCATCAGCCAGACTGTGGTGCAGCCAGACTCACTGATGGCCCACGAAACAGATTTACGACTCTCTCTCTGAGCGTTAAATCAAAGTGACGCCGTCCGAAGACAAAAATAGCCGGCTTCTCTATAGTCAGCGCTACTCTTTTTAATTTAGCATAAAACAACACGCAGGAATGAAGTTTGTACCAGATGAGATCATTTAAGGACTATGTGAACGATTCCATGAAAGTTCTCTGCTTAGGCAAATTACCTTCATGTCTATAAATCAGCATAGAACAGGAAGTAGAATAATGTCTCTCATTGTCTTTTCTGCATGGTGTCGAGCAGGTAAAACTGGTGCTAGATGAGGGATGAGTAGAGGGATGAGTGGAGGCCCTTCCTCTTGGCGCCCCTGCAACTTGCCGTGCATTATGGGTAACATGCATGGTTTCAGTCGTTGCTACATCAGGAACATGTAGCAGCTCGGCGATAAAGCAGTGACTAGTGAGCTGTGTGTGGTTTTTCTTGCAAGATAAGTGGAAATAAAACACTTCTCCAGCCCCTACACTGTCTCCTGTACACATCCATAACAGGTCTAGACACAAAGGGTTCAGAGAGAGTTTGAAGGCTGGAGTGTTTTTTAATGAGTGATAGACATATTTTGGTGCTCGAGTGGCCAAGCTACAATCAAAGATCGGCACAGACCCGAGTCTGGAGTAAAGATGAGCTCGCGGGAATGTTTAAACCAATAGCTAATGAATCATTCCTCAGGACTAGTCAGGATAAGATAACAAGACGTTTAGGCTGTGATTAAGGCACGGCGAAACGAAGGCTCACGCCAACGCTCGACAGGAGGCCGGCCGTGCACTAGTCAGCGACCCGGTGCTAATGGTAGCAGCAGGGGATTGTGGTCCGGAATCCAGGTCAGGCCAGACTCCACGCTAAGCAGCCGTGGCAGGGTCCCAAACCTCGCCCGCCGTTTTGGGCAGCCCACCATACGAGCTTCCAGTAAAGCACACATGTCAGCCTGAGGTCAAATGCCTCGCCGCTCCAGACTTGCGTCAGCACTGCTGGCAAAGGCGAGGCCTCGCCGCACATTCCTGGGCACGTGTGTGTTTTTCTGGCCCGGCACACCCGCTGACTTTTTCAGTCCGTCTGAAGTTGGACGATAGGAGAAAAGGAAGAGATGTTCAGCTCATAAATCCACAAGCTCGCAAGAACACAGTGCCATGACCAGGGTGTTTTTTTGAGAATTGTTCAGACAAGTAGTTCTCTAGGACATGTAGGGGAGAAAAAAAGCAAAATTTTTAAAGCTGATTGGTCAGAAGGTGTTGAGTCATTTTCCTGAACAGTGGCTCTGACAATAATTCAAAGCATGGGTTTGGCATTGTTAATGTTTCTATAGTAAAATTGTATTCACTATGGCAACTGAGACGTCTTCTGTAAGATTAAATCTAAAGATATATAATTGTTGATATTTAAAGTTTTCTGTAAACGGATGTTTATTTAATGTTTATGGAAGGAGTCTTTAGCAAGTTACAGTGACAGTGATGCTGATTCATCGCATCATCCAGCTCTTGATTATTTTCCTGTATGAGCATGCTTTAATCCTTACACAGCTCTTAGGATGGGTATTAAGTCAGATATTTTCATTTCACAACAATAATATGCCATTTCAGTGCTGTATTATGGCCGAGAGGTCACAGGTTGCTTTACGGTGGCTTTATGGTATCCTGGGAATGCCTACTCCTCTAAAAGATTTGGTTTGAAATCTTGAGTATAAAAATATTGAGATTTACCCCAGGTACCCCAGCGATTTCCCTCGTAAGGCAAGATTACCTGCTAATATTGGAAGAGGAACGTTTCTGAAATGTTCCTCCTGAATAACTAAGAGACAGAGACTGAGTTTCCTGTTTACATCTACAGCATTTTATTTAGTGTATTGAGTTGTGTGTGAAGTGTAGCACCATGTTCCTGGTTAAACCAGCTGATTCAAATGACAATAAAAGTGTCTTGGATCTGACATGACTTCAGTGACACTAGTAAGGGAAAACTCCTCAAGATGAAAAGGAACCTGTCCTCTTCATGGTGAAGCCGGTGTCTGGGATTATAAATCATTCCCATGTAAAGGAAGTGTGTTTACAGGAAGTGAGCTCATTGTGAATAAGAGTCCTGGGATGAGTGTTTATGATTGCACAGTCATTAGGATCTAATCTAAGAAGATAATCCACTGAAACACACTTCTAGGATCTCCAGATAAAACACTTCTCACTCTCACTTTTTCTTCCTGCTCTATTCATGTGAGACAATTAATTTCTCAGAAATTTAGCACAGACAGTTCCCAGGAACATTCTGCAAAGACCTGTTAAGCTTTACTCCATCAGTAATTGCTAACTGCATCTGAGGCGACAACATGAATCCAACAAAACTGTTGCACAAGTTAATATCTTTCCTCATGGCAAACCACCACCATGGCAATCTACGAATCTCCGATGCCAAGCCCCCAAAGGCGAACACAGCACAATGACGCTCTCTTACTGAGCTCCAGGCAAAAAGATCTCAAAAGGATGATGTGATCGGGCATGGTGAAGCTTATTAGCAGTGAAAGCCAGGTTTTCATGTGTGACAGTCAGAGATAAAGATGGAGAACTCCCTAATCAACCTCAAGCCACAAAGTTGTCCATTAGCCAGCAGTTCATGCCCTCTGGCTCGAGGTGCTTCAGAAAGTATGCTAGCTGGATTACGCTAGGCAGCTATATATATTACTTCATATATATCAGAACTTTACATCAGACAAAATATAGCTCCTTCCTGCCAACTGCTCTTGGAAATATAAGTGCTATTAAAATATACCTCTGCGCTAATGCCTTAATAGTCATGTGAACAAAAAAAAGCTAATTCCTGCAATAGTTCATGGATAAATGGATGACACCGACACACCTTCCTCCTCCGCCATTCTCACTGCTGGCAAGAACGCTCGCTCACAAAGCCGCACATCAATCAAGATGCATTAAGGCAACTCCTTTTCTGTGCTTTCAACTTGTTGAAATGCACTCGCACTTGGCAAGCTCGCTGCCCCAGCATACCTTCAGAAATAGTTCTCCATCCCAGTGATGATTGTTCAAAACTGGTTGCTTTGTTCATGAACACAAATGAAAGGAACATGAAATGCTAGAAACGCTTCTATGGAACGTTTTTTTTTTCTTTGATACTCCAGGAAAAACAACATTTCTTTTGTCTTTAAACATCTCACGATGACATGTCAAAGCACGGGGAGGTTGTGTTCCTGGCGTACATTCGCTTGTTGTCAATAAATAATTACCCAATCCCACCCTCAGAGCGAATATTTAGAAACGCTGTATGACTTCCAGGGGGGCCATCATTACCATTTCACCTCGGTCAAATACTATTAGGTTTGGCAAAAATCAACAGAACGATGATGATTAATGTCAGACAGCTACTATCACTGTATCATACGCCCAATCACGGGGAAAAAAAAACACTTACACAAGGCTAGTCACCTTAAAGGGATTGCATTTGACGCTTTTATTTGAAGCAGAGATTAACATTCTTTACATTCAGAACCGTGTCATGTTGTTTGCATGCACTTGAAAATTACTAGTCTAAAACCAATAAACCCTGTGTTCATCAATCGCCCAGAGGTTGATGATGTAAAGACTTGGATCGAGGTGCTGGAGGAAGGACGGATCATAATCATAGGCCTCGGGGAAAACTTGCTGTCCCTGAGAGGGTAAAGCTCTCACTTGGTTAATGTTATTGTTGTGCAACCAAAAGCAGCAAGGTGCAGCTACTTTCACTAATTTTGCTAACCAGCCATTATCATAATCAAATTTATATTTTAAACCAAACCTTTTTGACCTTTTTTTTTTATATATGATATATGATGATATATGGCCCTTCGAGATGATTGCTAATTGTGCTGTACTGTTTCTAGCAGGAGTAGAACACAATGACGAAACCCGTAACTCTATTCAGATTTAAACCCGAAGTGGGCGTGGCTTAAACACACCACGGGAACATGATGCATGATGTGTTACGCTTGATGAAGATGAAAAGTTTCAGCTCATTTTCTCATTAAACAGCAGAATTTGGGGGAAAAAAGGAAAAACAAAACTCAGCGATCTCAGACTTTGTTCCAGCGTTGATGTTGGTGAACGGAAACAGAGACTTCTGGTGTCTTGAGAGGTTAGAAAAGGTGAAAAGTTTTGAAAAGTTGAAAAGGTTGAAAAGTTGAAAAGGAAGGCTGAAAAACAAAAACAAACAAAACAAACAAACAAAAAAGGTTCTAATTCTGTCAGCCAAAAACAGGGATCTGAGGATTATTTATTTATTTATTTATTTATTTATTTATTTATTTATTTATTTATTTATTTATTTATTTGTTCATCTTTTAGCTTGCAATCCAAAGAAGGACTATAAAAAAAAACGATGGAAAGAAAGAGAGCTGAGATGAGAGAAAGGCTCACCCACTGTGCACAAAACCCAGCTGTCAGCTCCAGGGCTCCCAGCATCTCTCCTGTGGTCAGAGGTCGTCCAGCTGTGGCCCCTCCCCCCAGTCTCCAGAGTGCAACAGATGCAGATGTTAGAGAGGTCCGTGGTGTGGGGTCCCTGATCCCATCTGCTTCTGATTAAGGCCACATCGTCCATATCAGCCCCATCAATTTAAAAATAAGAAAAAGCAGGACAGGACAGCAGCGTATTTCTCCATCAGTCAGTGACAGCTTTACTGTGACCCAGAGATGTTAGGTTTACAATTCAGCTTAGCGTGGACACACATGCTAACTGTTCCTGAATGCTACCCGAGCTCATGTTCAATGAGTAGCGCTCGATTACATACTAACTGACTTGTAAAAGCAGTTTGAAACGGGATAAAGTAAACAAAATTTGCACACACACACACACACACATGCACAAACCTATGGAGCTTACAAAGCTAAAGTCTTTTGCTAATGTTTTTTTTTTTTGGAGGAAAAAACAAAATTTAAAAAAAAATGAAAAGTAGGCCAAAGGTGTAAAGTATTCCAAGGGTTAAGTAGAGCTTTCAGAGTGAATCAACAACGACAAAAACATTTTTAGATTTATACTTAAATAGTCTTTTTTCTATGCTGATGATAATTACTTCTTGCTAGATTGGTTAAGTAACACTCAAAGTTATGCTGCATAGACACAAGCATGAAAGATGCCCCTGATTGTCTAGATGCTAATTTCGCCCTGTCTGAGAGCGTCTCCACTTTCCTGAGAATCCCTGATTGAAATGTATCATTTGTATTCAGTGTAACTTCTATATAATTTAAAAATATGACATTTATATTGGAATCGATTTCTACACACCATAACATAATGACCTTGCCTTCCCCCATGTTTTGAATCCTTCCTTTGCCCCCTAAGGAGGGTCATAAATCTATTCATGTCAAACACATATAATGACAGGCTTAATGATATACTGCACCTACATTACTAAAGTCCCCCAGGAGCTTTTGGCAAATCTCCGCTCAGGTGCACGTGCTTATGGATTGTCGGCCTGTCTGAGTCGGTGTCTGCTTAAGGACCCTCGGTATCACCTTTTCTGCTGTGCAATTAATGTATATTTGCACAAGGTCTGAATCTCTGCCCTCCACAGATCTTCTATTTTTTAAAAGAAACACTTAACCATGCTTAGAAGAAATATATCACACCTGTAGGAAAAGGTTCATATTCATAAACAGGGCATTGTCCTTAGGAGGAAGGATTACAGAAGCATACACTGGAATCATTCATTCCTGCGGTGACTGATTATTTTCCCAGGGTACTCGGTGCCTGAGTGGCCTCCGCAGCGCTTCGTTCCAGCGGTTACATCGGGATATCAGAAATCTCTCCAAACAAGCAGAACTTAAGCCCTGGGATGGAGAACCTGTTAATCGATTCCCGGCTGTGCCAGAACACAGTGGTCGAAATTTGCTTTGATAGCAAAACCATCCAGGTCAAGGCAACTCTTGTGTCTCGCTTCACATAGGCAAGATTGTGTTTGGTTTGCCGTGTGTGTTCCAAGAGGTATCAAATGCTGGTTCAGATGTTTATTTGCCAGGGGATACACTTTTATGGTGTGCAAATTAAAATGAATTCAATAAGAAATACTTCTCCGATGTATAAATAAAACATTCGCTTCCCTCGCCTCTAGGGAAAAGGTCACATCTTAGAAATAAGGTACGCCAGAAAGGTCCAGAAAGGTTCCTCTGGCAGAACATTGGAAGGTTCTATGATGAAAGGGTTTCCCTATTAGAGTGTAGAAATCATGAAGCGTTCATGTAGAGTACTATAGGAAAGTTGTTGAAAGTCGTTTCATTTCAAGCATCAGTCAGCAAAGCTGTATTTTTCCTGGTACCTCAAATGAAAGAAGACTGGTTGGTAGAACCAACTAAGTTGATTAGAAAATATACTGGGCAGGTACAGAAATAACAGCAGGAGTAGGTGGGATTGATGGAGCTTTCTGCAGGAAAGGATAGGAGCTTTCTGAAGGAGCAGGCAGGACTAGTTTACTGTCCATGTGGATAGACATGTTTGGCCAAAATTTTCTGCAGGGAGTGGGAGGGATTGGTCAAGGTTTCTGTTTGAACAGATGGGACTGGAGAATCTTTCTGCAGGAGTCCGTGGGATTGGTCAAGTTTTCTGTGGGAGCAGTGGGATTCATCAAGTGTTCAGTAGGACGACGCAGGATTTGGTCAAATTTTTGTGGCATTAAGTGGGATTGGTCAAGATTTATGGAGGATCCTGGAGGATTGGTCAAACTGTCTAAGGGAGCTTGCAGGATTGGTCAAGTATCTCTGCATAGGCAAATGGGATTGTGGAAGCTTTTTGTGGAAGTGGGTGTGATTGGTCAAGCTTTTTGTGGGAGCAGGCAGGACTGGTCAAGATTAATGTAGAAGTGGGCAGGATTGGTCCAGATTGTCTTGGAATTGGACAGAAAAACTATTGCATCTAGGGCTCTGTGCATATGGTGTATAACATACACGTCAAAGTCTAATGAGTAAAAAATCAAATCAAATACTTTGGTACAAAATTTGGTACTTTTAATGCTTTATGGTTTGTTAATATTTAATATGTATTGTGCAGTTGTGAAATATAAAGTTGCTGAATTGCTGGCCTAACAGGAAAAACCTCCTTTTAAAAAAAGGTTGATTAACATACTAATATGAGTATCATATAAAATTGAGTCTGATAGTAACACAATTATTTATTCTGTTCAGGTGGATTTGACACTTCCTCAAGTTACCCATAATGTATAACCTTGAATTTCATAGTCTACTTTGTCGCTGTCACCCAGCTGTGGTGATCTTTTAAATACTCACTTGTGCAATTTGGTTCACTGCAAGATCTGGCCTTCAACACCCACTTGGTTCAGAGACCCCCTGTAAGTTCAGGCCACCTTCATTCCATACCCTCTGCTGTGACATATCAGGGGGTCTGACTTTGGAAGCCTTTCACCACCACCGGAGAACCTCCACTAAACCTGTCACCACTTTCAAAATGCCTGCATTGAGTCCAGCTCGAGATCCTCCACAAATAGTCTCTAATTTCCAAGCTGCCATCACCTGCACCTGCACTGCCTTGATGGCTTGCAACTTTGCTAATGAATAGCACCAGTTGTCATTCGTCATCCTGGGAAAAGAAGTAATGGAACAGATGGGATTTCAGTATTTTGGCAGCCCCAGGACCCTGTGACGGTGTCCCTACAAAATGCTAATTTCCTCCTAGCCTTAGCACCCATCCTAACTGCTCCGGCCATGCTCGAACCCCCCTACCAGGGCCACCTACATTGCAATGGGGGAAGACGTTTAACAGATGCCATTTGCCTGGGATCCACTGGGTGACTTGTATGGAAGGTGTCTACACTTCACCTGGGCAGGAAGTGAGGAGGAGGAACGCCTGTTGCCACATTGCTAACGGAGTTCCAAATTGCCTCCCATCTGCCACTATAAATGCCACCAGGAGCTAGCGCTTCAGGCTATCATCAGGGATGTGATAAAAATACCAAACTGAAATGCTACTGAGTGTCAAAGTCATTGGCCTGACAAGGTCAAGAGGTCTCTGGATCTTTCTCATGATTGGCTAAGTAGATGCTAAGTTAATAAGACTACAGCTTTACATGTTAAGTCCATGTTCATTTCAGGATTTAGTGAAGGAATATTTAAGAGTCTTCAGAATGAGTTACCCACACAACAGGAACGCCGTTAAGAACATTTATCTCTAATGAAAGCCTCCTCAAAGGAGGTCTCCTCTCAAACTTATCACACATTAACTCCTCAGCTAGCTGCATTAGCATATTCTGATAAGGTGAGTGGAGTAGCAGGCAGGGAGTGATGATAGAGTTATATCCCTCTACCCCCAACTGATGACCCCCTGAATAGTGAGGCACTCAGCCACCTGAAAAACATTATATACCAGTGATTTGGCTAATGACTGCTGGTAGCTAGCAACTCTGATTAGCACGATGCAGTCAAGGGACTTATTTTTTTTAGCAGTTTGGACTAGATTGAAGCTGCCATGATTATACATGAATGAAACCTGACTTTTGGAATTGGAAGTTGAATAAAATAAAATAATAATAATAATAATAATAAATTACATGATGTTGGTTTATACACTTTAAAACAAAGTTGCATTATAAAAATTCACTTTTAATAGAAAGAAAAATTTTTTTTGTAGAAATATTGGCACTCTTTATACTAATGGTCTACTTTACAACATGCACAACTTTACAGCTTGGAAATAAACAAACAAACAAATAAACAAAAATGTTAGATGGCAAAATATCACTTAATGCATTTGTTATTTTTTTAAAATATATTTTAAAATATATATTTTTTAAATTTGTTTAGATATTTTTACTTTATATATATATATATATATATATATATATATATATATATATATTTATTTATATTATATAAATATTATAAATTATAAGCACCCTATATATATATATATATATATATATATATATATATAACACAATTTCAAGGGTGCTTATGATTTTGAAGATTATTAAAAAAAAAATTTAAGTTAATCATTATAATGTCCATAATGTCAGCATGTCATTAGCACTGATGCTAGTTACCATTTTTGCTGTTTAGATTTATAATTCTATGCTAAAAACTCAACTCTGTTTTTATATTTAAAAGCTAAATGCAGCCTGTTAGCAAAGAATCCTTGTTAAACAATGAAATATTGTTAGCTGAGATGGGTTAACACATTTGTGAATGGATTAAACGCACATTTTCTTAATTGTAGTGTTGAAAAATGATCAGTAATTAAAGGTTAGCATTTAAAAGTCACTAGCAGGAAATGGCACCGCAATCATGGCATGTAACAGCCAGAGAACATTCCGCTAAACTCAAATTCTTCCCTCGGCCAGTACTCCTGGTCTGAGCGGACCTCTTACTAACCTCAAGTAGAAGATGTAAAAAATTAATCAGGACCTGGCGTTCGTTGCCTTCTACTTCTTATTTGTGGAGATTGCCATGGCAACCAAGTTGGTCAGCTGTGCAACATGTGTGAGAGTGTTTTTCTAGGGGGAAGTTAAGTTAGGCAAGCAGTGGCAGCCAGCTTGTGTGTGTGTGTGTGTGTGTGTGTGGTAATTAGAAGTCATTCACCAGCACTGGGACCAAATGGGGCAATTATCTGGCCTAGTGAGTAGATAATTCTGCCCATTCATCCATCACCATCAGGGATCTGTCTTGCCACCTTCACCTACCCCCACACACACCTCTACACTATAAACCACACACACACACACACACACTGGCAACTGTTAACTTTTCTACTCACCTATAATCCAGCAGTTTGTGTCTGTCAGAAGTGCAGAGCCTGAAACTCCAAAACACACACACACACACACACACACACTATTCCCTCTCTTTCTCACACACACACGGTATCAGTTATGAGCTAGAATGACCATGTTAATTAATGAGTGCTGTCTCTGTCTAGTAGGAGATACTGAACTGCAGGTGATTAATGTCATGCCAAGATAAGCAGACTAAAGCAGCGTCATTCCAGAACACATTAAACACTGTGAAGGGGGAACAGGAGGGTTCTACAGACCTGTAGTGCTTTGACTAGGAAATAGGACAGAACCCATTTTTAATTTATAACGCACATAAAATCAGAGCCAGAATGTTCCTTACATGTGGACTGATACAAAAAAGTCTATTCATGTTCCAAATAACAAGATCACATCTATCTGTGTCGAAGAAAATAGTATAAATAAAAATATTATTTATAGTAAAATAGTAAAAATCACCATATTATATTTATGTCAAAAAATCTCAGTATTATATTTATTTAAAAACACAATATTATATTTATTTAAAAAATCACAATATTAAATTTATGTCAAAATTACAATATTATATTTATGTTGAACATCACAATATTGTATTTATCTCAAAAATCACAATATTATATTTGTTGAAAATCACAATATTATATTTATCTCAAAAATCACAATATTACATTCATGTCAAAAAGAAGAAGCTGCATCTAAGCCAGAAATGACAAAGTCAAGTCTAAATATCTCAGTGATGTGATAAAAATCATGCGTAGGTCCAAGATGAATTGTTTCTGTGTTTGAGATGAGAAAATCTCGTCTATGTCGGGAATGTGAAACAAATTTCTCTGTCAGGAGTGACAAAAAACAAAAACAAAACAGTCATGACAAAATAATGTCAATAATGTCTGTCCAAATTAAAAGAAAAAAAAAAAAGTGTTCTATGTCTGAGATTCCAGAATCACACACACACACACACATATATATATATATATATATATATATATATATATATATATATCCAGATGGAAAAATCACAATGATCTGTATCCAGAAATTTAAATAATTATATCCAAAATAACAACATGACAATGACATCTTTCAATGTTCTAAATAATAAACTTATATCTGTCTTTATACACATGTTACATCTATGTGCATTTGTACACAAAATGACAAAATGAAAAAAAAATGACATCTGAAATAAAATGACATCTGTCTTTATACAAAATGACATCTGTATATAAAATCACATCTGTCTGTATACAAAATGACAAAATTACATTCGTATTCAAACTGACAAAATTACATCTGTATACAAAATGACATCTGTCTGTATACAAAATGACAAAATGACATCTGTATATAAAATGACATCTGTCTGTATACAAAATGACAAAATCACATCTGTATACAAAATGACATCTGTCTGTATACAAAATGACAAAATAACACCTGTATACAAAATGACATCTGTCTGTATACGAAATGACAAAATAACATCTGTATACAAAATGACATCTGTCTGTATACAAAATGACAAAATGACATCTGTATACAAAATGACATCTGTCTGTATACGAAATGACAAAATGACATCTGTATACAAAATGACATCTGTCTGTATACAAAATGACAAAATAACACCTGTATACAAAATGACATCTGTCTGTATACGAAATGACAAAATAACATCTGTATACAAAATAACATCTGTCTGTATACGAAATGACAAAATGACATCTGTATACAAAATGACATCTGTCTGTATACAAAATGACAAAATGACATCTGTATATAAAATCACATCTGTCTGTATACAAAATGACAAAATTACACTCATATTCAAACTGACAAAATAACATCTGTATACAAAATGACATCTGTCTGTATACAAAATGACAAAATGACATCTGTATACAAAATGACATCTGTCTGTATACGAAATGACAAAATGACATCTGTATACAAAATGACATCTGTCTGTATACAAAATGACAAAATAACACCTGTATACAAAATGACATCTGTCTGTATACAAAATGACAAAATAACATCTGTATACAAAATAACATCTGTCTGTATACGAAATGACAAAATAACATCTGTATACAAAATGACATCTGTCTGTATACAAAATGACAAAATGACATCTGTATATAAAATCACATCTGTCTGTATACAAAATGACAAAATTACACTCATATTCAAACTGACAAAATTACATCTGTATACAAAATAACATCTGTCTGTATACGAAATGACAAAATGACATCTGTATACAAAATGACATCTGTCTGTATACAAAATGACAAAATGACATCTGTATATAAAATCACATCTGTCTGTATACAAAATGACAAAATTACACTCATATTCAAACTGACAAAATAACATCTGTATACAAAATGACATCTGTCTGTATACAAAATGACAAAATAACACCTGTATACAAAATGACATCTGTCTGTATACGAAATGACAAAATAACATCTGTATACAAAATAACATCTGTCTGTATATGAAATGACAAAATAACATCTGTATACAAAATGACATCTGTCTGTATACAAAATGACAAAATGACATCTGTATATAAAATCACATCTGTCTGTATACAAAATGACAAAATTACACTCGTATTCAAACTGACAAAATTACATCTGTATACAAAATGACATCTGTCTGTATACAAAATGACAAAATGACATCTGTATATAAAATCACATCTGTCTGTATACAAAATGACAAAATAACATCTGTATACAAAATGACATATGTCTGTATACAAAATGACAAAATGACATCTGTATATAAAATCACATCTGTCTGTATACAAAATGGCAAAATTACATTCATATTCAAACTGACAAAATTACATCTGTATACAAAATGACATCTGTCTGTATACAAAATGACATCTGTCTGTATACGAAATGACAAAATCACATCTGTATACAAAATGACATCTCTGTATATGAAATGACAAAATAACATCTGTATATAAAATGACATCTGTCTGTATACAAAATGAGAAAATGACATCTGTATACAAAATGACATCTGTCTGTATACAAAATGACAAAATGACATCTGTATATAAAATAACCTCTGTCTGTATACAAAATGACAAAATTACATTCGTATTCAAACTGACAAAATTACATCTGTATACAAAATGACATCTGTCTGTATACAAAATGACAAAATAACACCTGTATACAAAATAACATGTCTGTATACAAAAAGACAAAATTACATCTGTATACAAAATGACATCTGTCTGTATACAAAATGACATCTGCATATAAAATAACACCTGTCTGTATACAAAATGACAAAATTACATTCATATTCAAACTGACAAAATCACATCTGTATACAAAATGACATCTGTCTGTATATGAAATGACAAAATGACATCTGTATACAAAATGACATCTGTCTGTATACAAAAAGATAAAATGACATGTCTGAAATGACAAAATGACATCTGTATACAAAATGACAATATTAGATTCGTATTCAAATGGACAAAATTGAGTATATTGGTAGGAGAATGCTGGACATGGAGCTGCCAGGCAGGAGGCAAAGAGGAAGGCCAAAGAGGAGGTATATGGATGTAATAAATGAGGATATGGAGCTAGTGGGAGCTAATTGGAGAAAGATGATTCACTGTAGCGACCCCTTAAGGGAAAAGCAGAAAGAAGAAGAAGAAGAAGAAGAAGATTCAAATGGACAAAATGACATCTATGTGTATACAATATGACAAAATTAGATCCACATACAATCTGTCTGTATATGAAAAAAAAAGACAAAATTACATGCATGTCTGAAATGACAAAAATTGCATCCGTATACAAAATGACGAAATCACATCTGTATACAAAATGACAAAATGACATGTCTGAAATGACAAAATCACATCTGTCTGTATACAAACTGACAAAATGACATCTGTATACAAAATCACATCTGTCTCTATACAAACTGACAAAATCACATCTGTATACAAAATCACATCTGTCTGTATACAAACTGACAAAATCACATCTGTATACAAAATGACAAAATTGCATCTGTATATAAAATATCATTTATCTGTATACTAAAAGACAAAATGACATTTCTAAAATGACAAAATGACATTTGTATACAAAATCACATCTGTCTGTATACAAACTGACAAAATCACATCTGTATACAAAATCACATCTGTCTGTATACAAACTGACAAAATGAGCTCTGTATGCAAAATAACAAAATTGCATTTGTATATAGAATGACATCTGTCTGTACACAAAAAGACAAAATACTTCTATCTGTATATAAAATGAGAAAGACATCTGTATACAAAATGACATTTATGTGTATACAAAATGACATTTATCTGTATACAAAATGACATCTCTGAAATGACAAAATGACATATCTATATAAAATCACAGTCTGTATACAAACTGACAAAAAGATCTGTATACAAAATCACATCTGTCTGTATACAAAATGACAAATGACAAAATGACATCTCTATACAAAATCACATCTGTATGTATACAAACTGACAAAATTGCATCTATATATAGAATGACATTTGTCTGTATACAAAATGACATGTCTGAAATGACAAAATGACATCTGTATACAAAATGACAAAATGACATCTGTATACAAAATCACATCTGTCTGTATACAAAATGACAGAAACCCACTGGAAGGCTGATGTCTAGATCAAAAACGACATCAAACATCTCCCCATACCTTAATCAAATCCCAAGTAGTCTTTTCAGTGTTAAAAACACAATAACATCTCTAATATCCTGTACATGAAGCATATTCTGCTAAATCTGTTAGGATTGTAGAAGCCATAAATCTGCAGTGTGGAATCTAACAACAGGAAAATTCTGGAAAGAGAACACATTCAACGCGCTTCAGTAGAAACCTGACTGTCGTGTACAGCTAAATAACTAGCCTCTGTGCCAAAAACCCTCATTCCACTGAATGAGCTGTATAGGATCCTCGGTGACAGAAGCTTCCCTGCAGCATCGTCTCGGTGTTCATCACACACACACCCACACACACCCACACATCATTCAATGTGTTCTTCTGCATGATAGTAAGAGGAAGTTTGCAGGGAACCATGACGGAGCTCTGCGCTAATATTTTCGACACATATAGACAGAGGAATCTCTCGAACCCTCTGCACCAGAGTGGCTTCCATCAGCACCTAGCGGCGGCGCAGCGAGTTCATCCCGTCAGAAGAGCAAACATTCATTACGCGAGAAGATTTCACCACCAAGAGGCATTCTTTCAGCAGCTCCCTGATGGCCCCAAACAAAATTCCAGCCCAGGATGAGAAGCAGATAGAAAGGTTAATTCTCGGGTGAAGAAAATATGGCCAAAGTTCAAAGGGAACTGCTTCCAAAAATGTTCGGGTCGATGTGGAACTCTTACCTTAAGAGTTAAGATCTTGAAGTGCTTCGTTCCTTATACCACCAATGACTTACCACCAGAATTCGAAATTTTGGATTTATTAAAGAACAGCATGTTATATTTTTATCCATTTATAGCTACATTTAACATTAACACTTTTCCACTTACACTAGAGCAGCTATATCCAGATGTTTCCTTCCTGTCTTTTTAGGTAAATAAAGCTAAACTTATCTTTGCTGAAGTAGGAAGAAAGCTGTTGAGCCAGCTAAATGCTAAAACTGGAGACTCCTTCACGAAACCCTACTTCAAATACATGTCTCCTTACAGCTTGTGTCACCATATTAACATATTTTTTCAGTAAGGTCTTGCAATTTAGATCATGTTGTGTCCATGTGTAAGCTGTTACTATGGAAACGGTAATGATTTGGAACAACCTGTATTAACAAATTGTCTAAAAAGAGATGATAGATAGATAGATAGATAGATAGATAGATAGATAGATAGATAGATAGATAGATAGATAGATAGATAGATAGATAGATAGATAGATAGACAGATACACATACAGGCAGACAGACAGATAGATAGATAGATAGATAGATAGATAGATAGATAGATAGATAGATAGATAGATAGATAGATAGACAGACAGACAGACAGACAGACAGACAGACAGACAGACAGATAGATAGATAGATAGATAGATAGATAGATAGATAGATAGATAGATAGATAGAAATTTCCAATAGGAAATTTACAACTTATCCACAAGCATAGCTAATAAGGTAATAAATAAAAAAATAAAATAGAAATATAACAAAAATACAAATAAAATCAAATAAATAAATAAACAATAAAAAAATACTAGAATTAGAGTTATGGGTGGGGTTAGCACCTGTACCTTTTCCTTACCAATTCATTTATATGAAATTGAACAAAAAATATCGTGATATATGTTTATATTTATATTTATATTATCTTCACATTTTTTTTTATTCTATTATGGATATAATCTTGGATTTTGGGTGCCTTTGTGCTTCCTGGTGTGCATTTGTATGTGTATCATAGCATCTTGAGACGACAAAGAAGATCTCAAATGATAAAAATAAATAAATAAATAATAAAAAAACTAGATATGTGTACATATGACTGTGCAAATTAAAGCCATGTGAACATCCTGGGGATCATAAATCAGCAAAAATCACACTGAATTGATCTTAAATGATGAAATCAGATACTCATGAAACTAAAAGAAGAACTAATCCCACTGCTTTTTCTCCAGAACTGAGCTGACCTGTGATGGGAAGCGATCCAGGACGTGTCCTGACTCACAGGAAAGCACAGAGCTCACGTGAAAGTTTCCCGATGGTTCAGAGAGGTAACTCCAGCAGGACGTGAAGTGAAGGCAGCATGGTCCAGTCAAGGAGCCAGTTCTGTTACAACTCAGCAGATTTTATCACTTTTATTATTTATAAGTGCTGGATCGCCTCTGACTACTACTTCAGGGAACAGTGAGGAGCGGGAGGAACGATTATGGGATGGAAAGCCTATTCTAATGACTGGATGATGTAGACGATAGGAGCAGTGCGTTTAACTTTAATGTGCTTGTTAATCACTAGCCCAGTAATAACGCTAGTGCGATTTGGATCAGTAGATACACATACGATTCCTAAATGAGCTTGGGCTTTCTTTCTTTTTTTCCCCTCAGCATTGGAAAAGAAAACGTTTAGGAGCTGTTTCACATCCATTCTTTTTGTAAAAGAAGTACTGCAAATGTACTGAAAAAGAAAATATAATTTCTACATTAACATCAATTAAAAAATTTGCACCATATGGCATACAAGAAGTCTCTAGGTTTGTTGTGGCCATGCCCCGTGGCTCATCACTGGAATAATCACAGATTTTTATTTATTTATTTATTTAAATTTATTATGTATGTATGTATGTATTTATTTTATTTTATTTTATTTTATTTTATTTTATTTTATTTTATTTTTAATTTTATTTTATTATGTATTTATTTATTCATTTATTTAAAATCAAAGAATTCTTTTCAATAAAAGAAAAGACATTAATCTTCAATGAAATCCCTTTTATTCCATTTTATGCTAATTAAGCTCAAGTTCCTCAAATCTGATTGGTCAGAGTGATTTTCTTTGACAGTTGTGTACTGCAAATTTTATTCATTTTTATTTTTTTTAAATGGGTGTAGTTGTTGATATGGTGAGGTTTTCTGTTAGGAGATGTTCACGTAACATTTAGGAAAGGAGTCTCCAGTGTCAGTCAGAGGAACAGCTGGAATTTTCCAACATCTTCAGGACAAATGGGTCGAAATTTCCGGTTCTTTAGTAACTCCACGACGGAGACTATATCGCTTCTGCTGTTCTGTGTAAGGGATAACAGGAGCTGGTTTTCTGGATGTTTCATAAGCATTAAATGTAACTATAAACGGATAAAAATGTTCGGAATAATCCATTTTAATGTGATAACTTCAACTCCACATTGTGTCCTATTATTTTTCTATACCAGAACACAACACAAGAAAAACGATGAAGCATCTCCTGAGACTCCCTGAGTGCTGAGAAAGAGCGTTCGAAAGCGAACAATATAAAAAAAAGATTGGATCAGAACCTCGGCTGTGTCCGATTCCTTCTTCTTCATCTGCTCCATGCAGATTGGACTGCATCGCAATCACACAATAGCAGCTTCCCCCATGCTGTGTGCTCTTATTGAACTGTGTAAACCTCAAACCACAAAATATATTAGCTTGATGAAATACGTGCCCTCCTGGAGTCGTACCGGTTTCGAAGAAGATACAGAGAGACAGAGAAAGAAAAAAGAGGGAGAGGGAGAGAGAGATAGAGGGAGGGAAGGAGGGAAGCACAGACATGCCAGAATGCTTACATTTGTAGGATGAGGCACCTCGCTTTATGAGTGCGATTCATCATCTCGAGCCAGGAGGTGGTAAGGATCCCCCCTGCGCATGCTGATGAATGATACGGCAGGGCTGTGTGTGTGTGTGTGTGTATGTGTGTGTGTATGTGTGTGTCCCTCCGCTGGCTAAATTCACTCATTACTCATAAGAAGGGGAAATCTTCACAGAGGTCAGATGTGGGCTGATCAGCATGATAGGGAAGATGTGATGAGCAGCGCTGCTCTGTGAGGGACTCGGGATGTAACCCAACACTTTATTCCTGACCAGAAGATAATGTGTTTTAAACAGAAACAATACAGAGACCAAAAGGACGAGTGATAGGCTGAAAAAGACGAGAGACAACAGCAAGATGTTTCATTTCAAGCCTGAAAGTAGATATGAAGCTCACAGGACAAACAAGGACCACAAAATAATATTGATTAATATTTATTCATCCTTAATATATCAGGTGTAGGTACAAATACAACTACTTACCAAGTAAAGGGAAACTTAATCGAACCTTTTTGATAAGCACTCAAACTATTTCAGGAATAAGAAAAAGGTTAGCTCTTCATTAGCTCGTGATTAGATTCATCATTCGTTCATAATGAAGTATTAAATCAGGTATTAGTGCAGGATTATCCATGTAAGTGTTGTTATAAAGTGTTTATCCGAATCAGATATGAAGCTCACAGGACAAACAATCAATGTTAACTCATTAATGTTAACTCATCCCCTCTACTCGTTCATCCTCAGTATCTGTCTGTGCTGATATTATATTTACAGATGTGTGATTTTTATCTTTTTTTTTTTTTTGCAGTGTTTCAAGGAGACATAGGGGAAGTGTTTGTTGAAAGGAAAAAGAAAAAGGGAAAGGAAAGGAAAGGAAAGGAAAGGAAAGGAAAGGAAAGGAAAGGAAAAAAGAAAAAGTTGGGGAAGGGGAAGCGTAATGGAAAGAGGGAAAAAATGAAAGGAAATTAAGGGAAAGAAAGAAAAGGAAGGGAAGGGAAGGGAAGGGAAGGGAAGGGAAAGGAAAGGCAGGAAGGAAGGAAGGAAGGAAGGAAGGAAGGAAGGGAACGCAAGGGGAAGGGAAAGGGAGGGAGGGAGGGAGGGAGGGTGGGAGGGAAGGAAGGAAGGAAGGAAGGAAGGAAGGGAAAGGAAAGGAAAGGAAGGAAGGAAGGAAGGAAGGAAGGAAGGAAGGAAGGAAGGAAGGGAAAGGAAAGGAAAGGAAAGGAAAGGAAAGGAAAGGAAAGGAAAGGAAAGGAAAGGAAAGGAGGAAGGAAGGAAGGAAGGAAGGAAGGAAGGAAGGAAGGGAGGGAAAGGAAAGGAAAGGAAAGGAAGAGGATATGATGAGAGAAAAGAAAAGAAAAGAAAAGAAAAGAAAAGAAAAGAAAAGAAAAGAAAAGAAAAGAAAAGAAAAGAAAAGAAAAGAAAAGCTCATACAGAACTCCACAGAAATCCAAAAAAGTCTGAATTCCTACTCTGAAACCTGGGACTGCATTCACCTTACCACAGAAGCAGGAACTCGGAATTACGTATTTCCAAAATCAGTACATTTGAGCTTAAATGGAGTCTCCATGTTCAACATCTCTTAGCAACAAACTAGCTAGCTAAGTGTAATGAGTGATGTAAAGTATGTCTCCATTCTCATTCTCAGTCTTTCTATTAGATTGCTTGAACAGAAGCAGATACTTGTGTTTACGTTCTGAACAGCCACGTGGATTGGATCACTTGCTGAACATCTGAGTAGGAATTCCCAGTGGAGGGAGTGTTTTTTTGTTTGTTATTTTCCTGGTCAGAAGTCAGAACTCATGATCTACATTGTCTCTTTACAATGCAATGCTTCTTACCTTTAAATAAACCCTGGTGTTAAAGGTGAACATGGAGAGCTTCCTTCCCACTTTATTGCCTCCACCTGCTACAAACACTGACCAGATGAGATGATCTCAGATAAGTGAAAAAAGGGCTGAATGTTTATCTATGAAACTGTTACAGTTGTGTCTTAGCTGATCAATGTTGAACTTGAATGACGGAGCGAGTGACCGGAGCCAAAGGTGGTGTGTTCATCTCTTAACCCAGTCCCAGCGCTCTGACATCATACAGGGGTCAAAGATGAGACATGCCTTTACAACAACATGGGAAATCTTTCCAGGCTTACTGTACTGCTGTTCTGTTAGAGTAGTATCAAAGGGGAAAAATACACACACACTCACACACACACACACACACACACAATTTCCCCACTTAACATATATGCATAATATATATAAAATAAAATAAAATAAAATATGTAAAAAAATAATTAAAAAATGAATAAAATGAAAAAAAAAGGATTTTATTTAAAAGATTCACTTTCAAAATGATATATATCATAAATTAATTGTATAATAAACTGCACAAGAAATAAATTGTACATATAATTATTTTACTTTATATATATTTTTTATTTTATATTTTTTACTGCATTTTTGTATCTAATTTTTAACCTATTTCATTTCCTTCTCCTTTCTTTTTGTAAGCATGTAATTTAAGCACAGATTAAATAATAATAATAATAATAATAATAATAATAAAAAAAAAAAGAAAAAAAAGGAGAAGGAAAACTTGCTGCTTGTGTAGCGCCACGTCGGTGCTGAAGCTCATTAGCACGTAAATAAACGTTTATTGACGGAACAGACATGACGCTTCATTAGAGCGGCGGCGTGAAAGAGGGAATGACTAACATTTGTGTTAAAGGAACGGCATGGGAACTGTTATTTCACACACACACACACACACATTACTGGAAAATTTACCTTGTTGCTATGGTAACACTAACACTGCTTCATTACACCACGATTATTTTCCTTTTCCTGTTTTATTCCTCGTTTTTTTAGCATTTTTTATCCTACTTGTTAGCATTTATCATTTATTCTTCGACAAGTCCTGCTTTTCAGTCCACTATAAACAATTTATTTACTACTTACTAGGCTAGACTTGACCGTAGCTGATATAAGTTGATTTGAACTACAAAAGATGGACAGCCCTTGGGGTCAGGGAGAAGATGCTAAATGCTAACGCGTCGACACCAAACTCTGAGAGTAATTAACAAAAGCTCCAAAAGGGCAATAAACCCAGTGTATTTGAAAGCCTAAGGTCATTAGCACGGCCACCGCAGCTGCTGACTCAGTGGAAGGTAAATGAATTCAAATCGCCCAAATGGTTTCTCTTAAGGAACATACAGTACATTGTGGAGGAGCGTGTGTGTGTGTGATTATCATAGCATTGTCGCTAACAAGCCATAAAGAAAGTTTATTAGCTGAATTCAGAGAAATGTCGTGATGATGCGTCTCGAGGAAGAAACTCGTCGAGGCTCTTCGCTGTTTTGCACAGTTGGCGGTCTGAAAATATGAGCAAACTCGAGCAGCCATTGAATCATCCTCCATTCAGTGATCCTTGGCTAAGACGGATCAACAAGCAGCCATTGTTTTTGATTAATCCCCGTGATGGACTGAATTATAACACGCTGTAAAAACCACGCACTGAGCGGTTTGGCTGTAAAGCCTACATCCTGCCAGTTTAACTGACTGCCAGCAAACATTCTTTTCTCCTCTCTCCCAAGTTGTCTCCTGGTGCATATTTTTGGTCTAATAATTCAGAATGAGCGAGTCATTATTGCAAAACAATATCATTAGTAACTAGTCAGTGTCAGCGTTGCATCAGTCCATCATGGTTTGTTGTGCAATAATGACTTGCTTTCTTTAAACCTTATTTATTCCAGATGAGACACGGCCACTCCTCGCTCTCAAAGTCACGTCTGGCCTAATCTAGTCCAAATCTTTGGCCTCCACTAAAGTGCTTGGAGGTGCTTTTCTCTCATGTCTGAGCCCTGGTGTGAGATTTATCCAATAATAAGTGATGTGAGAGGTTACAGATATGAAGACGGATTTTACGTCCGTAGATCGTCTCATAAACACTGTCGAGAGTCTCAACACTCAGATGCTGAGTCGTGAATAATTTCTCATGAGCATGCGTGACTTGTGGAATGTCCACGAAACAAATTCGTCCCTGTTATAAGAGCTATAAAGGAGGAATGAGGAAAGGACTGGACTTTAAAAGTAGGACCAATTGAACCAGTAGTAGGACCAGTAGTTTGATCTCGACCCTCTTCAAAATCCGGACACGTTTTGCAGGAAGATGATCCCCCAGTGTGTGTGTGTGTGTCTGTGAAGAATTACAGTCGTGAAAGGTAAGGTCAGTGAATTCAGTGTTTTGCTGTTTGGACAGGTATTAAGAGGGATTTTGTGATGTGAAAGTCATTCAAGTTTACTGGTGCTCCAGGACTGGAACTCTGGTGTCGGGAAAAGAGAGCAGGAGAAAATGAAAGAGTGAAAAAGAAAGGCATGGACATGACCTTGGAATTAGTTGAACTCCAGGGGTTACACTGTGTACTGGGTGGAACAGAGCTGGCAACAAGCACAGCTTCCTCTCTCTCTCTCTCTCTCTCTCTCTCTCTCTCTGTGTCTCTCTCTCTCCCGCTTTCCCTCTCTTATTTTCACTCTCACTTATTCTCTGTTTCTTATTCTCTCCCACTCCTCCCTCTCTCTCTCTGTCTCTCTCTCTCTCTCTCTCTCTCTCTCTCCCTATATCTCTTTCATTTTCTCTCAATCTTGCATTCCTCCTATCCCCTCTTTCTTTCTTTATCTCTCTCTCTCTATTTCCCTATATCTCCTTCCATCTCTATTTCTCTCTCTCTCTCTCTCTCTCTCTCTCTCTCTCTCATGTTGGTTAAAGCTGCTGTAAGAACACATGGTTCTGCTAGACATTATTTAGAGAATAATGAATGAAATTCTGGATATTTTATGGAAGTCAGAAGTCAGTAAGTCTCTCAGTTATTAGCCGTCTGTTTTGTGACAGTTTTAAGAGAGAGAGAGAGAGAGAGACAGAGAGAGAGAAAGAGAGAGGCAGAATGAAAGAGAGACAGAGAGAGGGAGGAGTTCAAAAGAATGAAAGAAAGAGAGATGGTAGGAGATATAAGGGAAAGATAGAGAGAGAGAAGGAAAGAGAGGCTGGTGAAGGAACAGTTTGTACAATATCAGTGATAATGTGCTTCACCTGAATGGATAAGAAGTATAAAAGAATGAACTATTAAAAAAGAATCAACTTTATATCCATACTGTTGCATCAGATTACATCAGATCACATCACATAACATCACATCACATCAGATCACATTACATCACATCACATCACATCACATCACATCAGATCACATCACATCACATCACATCACATCAGATCACATCACATCACATCACATCAGATCACATCACATCAGATCACATCAGATCAGATCAGATCAGATCAGATCAGATCAGATCAGATCAGATCAGATCACATCACATCACATCACATCAGATCTCATTACATCACATCACATCAGATCTCATCACATCACATCACATCACATCAGATCAGATCAGATCAGATCAGATCACATCAGATCACATCACATCACATCACATCACATCACATCAGATCAGATCACATCACATCACATAACATCACATCAGATCTCATTACATCACATCACATCAGATCACATCACATCAGATCACATCACATCACATCAGATCTCATCACATCACATCAGATCACATCACATCAGATCACATCAGATCACATCACATCAGATCTCATCACATCACATCACATCACATCAGATCACATCAGATCACATCACATCACATCACATCACATCAGATCACATCAGATCACATCACATCAGATCACATCAGATCACATCAGATCACATCACATCAGATCTCATCACATCACATCACATCACATCAGATCACATCACATCAGATCACATCAGATCACATCAGATCTCATCACATCACATCAGATCACATCAGATCACATCAGATCACATCACATCACATCACATCAGATCTCATCACATCACATCAGATCTCATCACATCACATCAGATCACATCACATCAGATCACATCACATCACATCAGATCACATCACATCACATCACATCACATCAGATCTCATCACATCACATCACATCAGATCACATCAGATCAGATCTCATCACATCACATCACATCACATCACATCACATCAGATCACATCAGATCACATCAGATCACATCAGATCTCATCACATCAGATCACATCACATCACATCAGATCACATCACATCACATCACATCACATCACATCACATCACATCAGATCTCATCACATCACATCACATCACATCAGATCACATCACATCACATCACATCAGATCACATCAGATCACATCAGATCTCATCACATCACATCAGATCACATCACATCAGATCACATCAGATCACATCACATCACATCAGATCTCATCACATCACATCACATCACATCACATCACATCACATCACATCACATCACATCAGATCACATCACATCACATCACATCAGATCACATCACATCAGATCACATCACATCACATCACATCACATCACATCAGATCACATCACATCACATCAGATCTCATCACATCACATCACATCAGATCACATCAGATCAGATCTCATCACATCACATCACATCAGATCTCATCACATCACATCACATCACATCACATCAGATCACATCAGATCAGATCTCATCACATCACATCACATCACATCAGATCACATCAGATCACATCAGATCACATCACATCACATCACATCAGATCACATCACATCACATCAGATCTCATCACATCACATCACATCACATCAGATCTCATCACATCACATCAGATCACATCACATCAGATCACATCACATCACATCACATCACATCACATCACATCACATCACATCAGATCTCATCACATCACATCAGATCACATCACATCACATCAGATCACATCACATCACATCACATCACATCACATCACATCAGATCTCATCACATCACATCACATCAGATCACATCAGATCACATCACATCACATCACATCAGATCACATCAGATCACATCACATCACATCAGATCACATGAGATCACATCAGATCAGATCACATCACATCACATCACATCGGATCGGATCGGATCACATCACATCACATCACATCGGATCAGATCAGATCAGATCACATCACATCACATCACATCACATCACATCACATCACATCAGATCACATCACATCACATCACATCACATCACATCGGATCAGATCACATCACATCACATCGGATCGGATCGGATCAGATCAGATCAGATCACATCAGATCACATTACATCACATCACATCACATCACATCAGATCACATCACATCACATCACATCACATCAGATCACATCAGATCACATCAGATCAGATCAGATCAGATCAGATCAGATCAGATCACATCACATCACATCACATCAGATCTCATTACATCACATCACATCAGATCTCATCACATCACATCACATCACATCAGATCAGATCAGATCAGATCACATCAGATCACATCACATCACATCACATCACATCAGATCAGATCACATCACATCACATAACATCACATCAGATCTCATTACATCACATCACATCAGATCACATCACATCAGATCACATCACATCACATCAGATCTCATCACATCACATCAGATCACATCACATCAGATCACATCAGATCACATCACATCAGATCTCATCACATCACATCACATCACATCAGATCACATCAGATCACATCACATCACATCACATCACATCAGATCACATCAGATCACATCACATCAGATCACATCAGATCACATCAGATCACATCACATCAGATCTCATCACATCACATCACATCACATCAGATCACATCACATCAGATCACATCAGATCACATCAGATCTCATCACATCACATCAGATCACATCAGATCACATCAGATCACATCACATCACATCACATCAGATCTCATCACATCACATCAGATCTCATCACATCACATCAGATCACATCACATCAGATCACATCACATCACATCAGATCACATCACATCACATCACATCACATCAGATCTCATCACATCACATCACATCAGATCACATCAGATCAGATCTCATCACATCACATCACATCACATCAGATCACATCAGATCACATCAGATCACATCAGATCACATCAGATCTCATCACATCAGATCACATCACATCACATCAGATCACATCACATCACATCACATCACATCACATCAGATCTCATCACATCACATCACATCACATCAGATCACATCACATCACATCACATCAGATCACATCAGATCACATCAGATCTCATCACATCACATCAGATCACATCACATCAGATCACATCAGATCACATCACATCACATCAGATCTCATCACATCACATCACATCACATCACATCACATCACATCACATCACATCAGATCACATCACATCACATCACATCACATCAGATCACATCACATCACATCAGATCACATCACATCACATCACATCACATCACATCAGATCACATCACATCACATCACATCAGATCTCATCACATCACATCACATCAGATCACATCACATCAGATCTCATCACATCACATCACATCAGATCTCATCACATCACATCACATCACATCAGATCACATCAGATCAGATCTCATCACATCACATCACATCACATCAGATCACATCAGATCACATCAGATCACATCACATCACATCAGATCACATCACATCACATCACATCACATCACATCAGATCTCATCACATCACATCACATCACATCAGATCTCATCACATCACATCAGATCACATCACATCAGATCACATCACATCACATCACATCACATCACATCACATCACATCACATCACATCACATCAGATCTCATCACATCACATCACATCAGATCACATCACATCACATCACATCAGATCTCATCACATCACATCACATCAGATCACATCAGATCACATCACATCAGATCACATCAGATCACATCACATCACATCAGATCACATGAGATCACATCAGATCAGATCACATCACATCACATCACATCGGATCGGATCACATCACATCACATCACATCGGATCAGATCAGATCAGATCAGATCACATCACATCACATCACATCACATCACATCACATCACATCACATCACATCACATCAGATCACATCACATCACATCACATCACATCACATCACATCGGATCAGATCACATCACATCACATCACATCGGATCGGATCGGATCAGATCAGATCAGATCACATCACATCACATCACATCACATCACATCACATCACATCGGATCAGATCACATCACATCACATCACATCACATCACATCACATCACATCGGATCAGATCACATCACATCACATCACATCACATCACATCGGATCGGATCAGATCAGATCACATCACATCACATCACATCACATCGGATCAGATCAGATCAGATCACATCACATCACATCACATCACATCACATCACATCAGATCACATCACATCAGATCACATCACATCACATCACATCACATCACATCACATCACATCACATCAGATCACATCACATCACATCACATCACATCAGATCTCATCACATCACATCAGATCACATCAGATCAGATCAGATCAGATCAGATCAGATCAGATCTCATCACATCACATCACATCACATCACATCACATCAGATCACATCAGATCACATTATATCAGATCACATCACATCAGATCACATCACATCAGATCACATCACATCAGATCACATCACATCAGATCACATCACATCAGATCAGATCAGATCAGATCAGATCAGATCAGATCAGATCACATCAGATCACATCAGATCACATCACATCACATCACATCAGATCACATCACATCACATCACATCAGATCAGATCACATCACATCACATCACATCACATCACATCAGATCAGATCAGAGCAGATCACATCACATCACATCAGATCACATCACATCAGATCACATCAGATCACATCAGATCACATCAGATCACATCACATCAGATCAGATCAGATCACATCACATCACATCAGATCAGATCAGATCAGATCAGATCAGATCAGATCACATCAGATCACATCACATCACATCACATCACATCACATCACATCAGATCACATCACATCACATCACATCACATCACATCACATCACATCAGATCACATCACATCACATCACATCAGATCAGGTCACGTCACGTCACATCACATCACATCACATCACATCACATCACATCACATCAGATCAGGTCACGTCACGTCACATCACATCACATCACATCACATCACATCACATCATTGTTTATGATTTTCCTGTAACAGCATATCATTTATCATCCTGCAGTGTGTCACATCTCATCAGGCCACATCACAAACTGTTATTATTTTATTATCTACTTCATTTCTTTGCCTTTGTTTTTTTTCTGCTTGTGTGTTTTTAAGTGTCCTGCAGTGGGCCGTGTGAGTGGCGTGTGAGTGCAGTGTGAGTGCAGTGTGAGTGAGTGGTTAGTGTGGTGTCAGCACAGCACAGCCTGGGATGGTGTTAGCAGACCCGGTGCTGATGGGATGCTCATTAACGTGTGAAATTCCTGCCGTAAAAGAGACGTAAAGAGAGCGAGGGATCGCGGCACAGATGCACAGCCGCAACATGAGTTACCTGACACCGGGAGTAACGATTCTTCTGTGGCCTATTCCACACACACACACACACATATACTCGTGCACTCTGATGACCTTCCCGATGACGATTCCAGACCACTCAGCTGCTGGTGCCATTAGGGTCCTTTCACACCAGGAGGGCCGACTCTCCCTCCCTCCCTTACCTTCCCATCATTCCCTGGATCCCTGGATCCCTGTTCTCCTCCCTCCCCTTGGCCCCTCACTGTGCACAAAGCATTTTCTACTCCTGTGTGTGTTTGACCTTTCCAGGAGCTCTCTGAACAATGCAGTGTCTATTACACACAGGTCTACTGTCCACTTTGTTCATCTCACTGAAGGATTCTTGTAATCTTTTACCCGACACACAGGTTCCTTATTAGATCCAGGAGCTAGAACTAACTTCCTATGAAGATAAGAACAAACCAAAGCTCAATAACTATTTCACGGCTATGGAAGGAGTCTCCAGCGTCATTGGAGTGAGAACTTTTTTACACCTGATTACATTAAACGTAACCGTAAACGGATAAAAGCAACACGACAACTGTTAGGAAATAGAAGATGAGGAGGAAGGGGAAGAAGAAAAGGAAGAGAAAGAGGAAGTAAACCCTTCAAGTCAGCACTAGTACCAGGATATATAACGTTGATTATTTTCCTAGGACAGCACACAGGTAAGGAATCTGTGTATTACAGGAAGTTGTGTGTTGTGTGGTAACACACACACACATCACACCCACACACACACACACACAGGTGGAATCATCTGGATTAGATTGATCGATCATATAAAAACATAAGAAGTGAATCACGGCCTTAGCCTCCAGCACATCTGCAGTAGCAGCCGCCATTTTTTTTTTTTTGAGCTCTGATGTTCGGATTTTTTCTCATCCCATGCGATGATCTCATCAGTGGATGCGGGAGGGGGATTAATCCCGCTTCGTCCACACACTTCTCACTCATTGGTTGTCCACGTAGGTGCGCGATCACGCCGAAATCCTCGCTTCATATTGAGATATGAACTCATTTCCTCGTGCTCTGTGCTCGTGTAACCTGAGCGCCGTCCAGCACTGAGGAACTCTGGGGGATGAAAGAAGCCCCAAAGCCTTTGCATTAACCTTCGGGGTCAATGGCATTAGCTACCACTATTTATAGTTAAACTATAAGTTTTGCACCGAGGGACGAGGAAAAGACGCGAAACAGATTACAAGGGTCATGTGAAGAGATTCAGAGATAAAGTCCATCATTCTAGAGGGGGTAGGGGTTGTGTGGGGGAGTCGTTAGCAGGAATCCTTTTAATTAGCTTAATATATATATATATATATATATATATATATATATATATATATATATATATATATATGAATTTTTAATATAAAATTTTTTTATATATAAAGTTAATATATATTTTTTTAAAATGTCAAATTATCATGAAATATTCACTGAAATATTATTGTGTTAAAGTATTAAAGTTCATTAAATTATTACTTTTGCCATTTGGTTTCATGTGTGTGTGTGTGTGTGTGTGTGTGTGTTTTAGGGGGTAGGGTTGACCTGGTGGGGACATTTCATTTCTTTCTCTGGTCCCCATACGGAAATTTAAATAAATAAATAAATAGCACCAACATTATTCATAATAATAATAATAATAATAATAATAATAATAATAATAATAATCAGGCAGAATTTTCTCTTTAATTAATCTGATTTATTTCATCAATAATTATCTACATTAATAGTTAACGGTCTGTGGAAGGTCCTCACAAAGCATGAAACATGAAAAAAGCTTAATTCTGTAAAGACAAATATCATTTTAACAAAAACTTTAACAACACAAGCACACTCTCTCAAAGGTTTTACTGATACACAAACCTGTGTTTTGATCAGAAACTGGTGTTTTTAATACAATATTTTTTAATGTAATTTTATTTTGTGTGTGTGTGTGTGTGTGTGTGGCTTGCTTTGCCCCTCAGCTCACCCCTGTGATTCCCAGTTGCAGGGTTTGCTAGACGGGACAGCAAGAGGGAGGTGAGGGACAGGAAGCAGGGGATTGTGGGATATTGGGATGGGGAGTTGGGGTCAACCTCCATATTATACATGCAGCCTTGTGCAGCTTCGTGCTCACACACACACACACACACACACACACATATATATATATATATATATATATATATATATATATATATATATATATATATATATATATATATATACACTATTAAAAGTCCACAGTGAGACACCAGAAATTGTTTTTTATTTTTTCAAAAATTGATTTATATTCATTATTTTAAATTATATGAAAAAAAGTGAATGTTCAGTGTTTTAATTATTAAATATTTAATAATTATTTATTCACAATATATTTTTTGTGAATATTTAGTGTGTTGAAGTAAAAATGTAATAAATATTTATTTAAATTATATTTTTGTCTTTAAAAAAAAAGTGACTATTGGGTTGTAGTGAACATGTAATCATTATTTATTTACATTATATTAAAAAATTAAGTGAACCTTCAGTGTGTTGAAGTGAATATTTATTTTTATTTTAAATGTATTTTATTTAAATTATATTTTTAAAAAAGAAGTTAATATTTAGTATGATTATTCGTTCCAACTTTGATGGATTTGATCTAAAACGCATCATAAGATTTTGCACTGTCGGAAGTCTGAGTCGCTCGAGTCACACAGTCATTAGAGCAGAAAAAGAGAATAAAATATCAGAGTGAAACTCGTGTAGTGTATTTCAGAGATTCTGCTTTTCACTAAAGGTGTGCTGATATCTGTAATGAAGTCCTCCATCTTGTTTCATCTCGAGTAACATGACTAGAATTATGTCATTGTTTTTGAATATCTCCGTTTTTTCCATCCACACTATGAACAGCGTATTCACTCGAGTAAAAACGCTGTCTCTGAGTGAAGGAAAGGCAGAGAGAAGTGGCTTCATTGATAATCAGCTTCACTTTGATATTAAATCGGTATCAGGATCAAACTAGAATTAATCACCATACAGGAACTAGCGTCCATGCTAACAGTACAAGGAGATTAACAGCACTCCTAAAGCTGAGGATTTGTCCATTATTTACTTTCAGTGTATAGTGTATCATGACTGAGTTTAATGCTGAATAAAAAGAAAGAAAGAAAGAAAGAAAGAAAGAAAGAAAGAAAGAAAGAAAGAAAGAAAGAAAAAAGAAAGAAAGAAAAACATTAGCCTTAAACAAATAAACACACAGAAAGAAAGAAAGAAAGAAAGAAAGAAAGAAAGAAAGAAAGAGAGAGAGAGAAAGAAAGAAAGAAAGAAAGAAAGAGAGAGAGAGAGAGAGAGAGAGAGAGAGAGAGAGAGAGAGAGAGAGAAAGAAAGAAAGAAAGAAAGAAAGAAAGAAAGAAAGAAAGAAAAACATTAGCCATAAACAAACAAACACACAGAAAGAAAGAAAGAAAGAAAGAAAGAAAGAAAGAAAGAAAGAAAGAAAGAAAGAAAGAAAGAAAGAAAGAACAAACCAGATTTATAAAAGCTACTGTTCTTCAGATCAAAATTCTGATGATGTAACTTCCTGTAGATGTGGAATAGCTGGAGATGTCTTCAGGTAGCAAGGCTAAGCAAAATAAAAACAAATCTTTTTTTATAGCCTTTAACATGATAATGGATAATATAATAGGAAAAGGCCGGCTGTGTCTCAATCAGCTCTCAAGCTCCCTAATGGTAGTTTATGGGTAAAGGTGTTGGACTACTGGTCAATAGGATGTGAGGATGAATCTCCGGTCCACCAAAAGCTGTCACTCCAAGAGCAAAGACCCTTAACCCTTAAAGTTTTGGGATTTCTAATCAACAGAGCGACAAAACTCAAAATGGCCGACTTCCTCACTGCTAAACTAGGGAAACTAGGTAGCTGATTGAGACACAGCTGATGTTTTCACACAGTAGTTTACTGAACTAATCAGTGAGAGGTCTGTAGAGCCATTAATAATATTACATGATGTGAAATAAAGACTTTAGCTGACTCGGCATCCACACCAACATCACCTCAGTCACAGCATCCATCAGTTATTCCTCCTGAAATGGGAATGAAAAGCGTCCGTAAATGAAAGATTTCAGTAAATGAAAATGACAGAAGCGGTGCTGAGGGAAAGAGGAAGCCACGGCGGTCCTCAAATAATAAACAGCGGCTGTAATATCTCTCAGCGTTTCAACTCCTACACAAACCACTATCAGCGGAAACAGTAGCGTTCATTATATCACACACACACACACGCTTCAAACCGGATATGGCACTTCAAAGGCGTACAGTAATTTACTGACCTGTGTCCAAACATGATACTGATAGACTTGTGGCTGCTCTTAATGGTTATGTTTTATTATTTTTTTTATGAGCTTCATGATGAGCGACTTTCACGCTAACGTGTCAATCATCAGATATCGCTTAATCCTACACCCTTAATCCTCAGATCAAGCTGACAGACACGGCTGAGTTAGCGCCTGGTTTATTCTGTGGTTTTTTTTTTGCTGCATTCAAAAATCTTTAAATCCCTTTTGTAACAAATGTAAGATTAGCATTTTGCTAACAAAGCGCTAAAATTTAAAAAAAAATTTTAGCTACAAATGATTATACTAAGTGAGCTAGATTAGCTACTAACTTAGCTAATATTAGTAAAGAAGAAAGTATTTTACTCATTTAGAGTTTTTCTCAAGGAAATAATAACTCTGAAATGTCCTGAAGTCCCATTTGAGTTTTTACAGGACACATTAGCGCAAGATTATTAGCTTCTCACTCATCAGCTAGCAAGATAATTTAGCTGACATTAGGCAACAGAGAGAAAAGTTTGCATTTTTAGTGTTTTGCTCGCTGATAAATAAACATTTGAAAACAGAACAAGGCTCTGAAATGTTCTGAAGTCCCAGGGGACAAATGAGAGCTAGTTTCCTAACCAGCTAGCAAACTCACTTAGCTAGTGCTAGTCATAACACATCAGAATTGATTATTTTGGTCGATTTTGATGATTCTGTGGTCTTTTGTGATTATGTGAGAAAGTATTTGTTCCAGTGAGAGTGCTAGTTCTCTTTGCAGGGCTAGCATGAAGAGCGCGAACTGTGCTAGCACAGGGTTTAGCCTCAGGCAGGGTGTTTCTGAGGCTGGAGAATGTGGAGGTCTGGAAAGAGCAGAAGATTCTCGAGCTTACAGGATGTCGGCCTCGGCTTTCCGGAACAGTCCGTTTCTCCCACACTGGCGTCCCCCCAAGGAGAGCTGAGGAAGTGCTCCCTGAATGTGTATGTGTGTGTGTGTGTGTGTGTGTGTGTGTGTCTGTGTGTGTGTGAGAGGGATGTATGGCAGTGCTAGGCCTGGCCTCCCTAAGCTCCTGACCCACCAACTCAGAGGCATTTCCTCCCCATGCACAGATCAGCCATTTAACATGGATGGACACACACACACACACACACACACACACTAAACATTTGTGCCAATTGTACACGTACTAAAAAAAAAATCTGGCCATAATGGAGATTTTTTTTTTCCATTGGTTAAAAATGGACTAAGAAACCTTGGATTTATGTTCTTTTTTATTTATTTATTTATTTATTTATTTATTTAATGCACAAAATAATCTTGCATCCAGAACAACCTCTGGATGTATAAAATGACGACAAACAGCACGGCGTCAGGACTGCACCTGAATTATTTTATTATTTTTGTTTACTTTACACAAATTTGCTCTAGTGACGAACAACACAAACAAACACACATCACAGCTATCACCAGTGGATTAATCGAATCCTAAAGCATGTGTATTGGTCATTAAACCTTTTGTTATTTATTACAAAATGCCATTTCATATGAGTACTTTTTATCCACTTATAGTTACCTTTAATGTGGCATATAGAAGCAGAGAAAAATCTCAGGATACAACGTCTGTCTGAAATACTGCTCTTCTCTCACCACACACACACACACACACACACACACGCTGCTCAATGCACGTTAAGAAAGGGCCTCTCAGAGCACTCAATGGTCATTGAACTGAGGGCTGTTGTGGCTGTCGGACTCCTGAGCGTAATGAATGGTTATTGGCTGCTAAATGACGAACAGGTGACAGGGCCAATGAGAAGACAGATGATGGTGTGCCATGGGTGTGATAATGGCTGGTGGCCGTAATTTCTCCCGCAGCCCTCTGCTCCTGCGCTGCCAGGCCCTCATCAGGCACACAAAGGGGCTCTCTGTGTGTCAGTGTGTGTGTGTGTGTGTGTTCACTTGTGCCCAGCTGCAGAGCTGCTGCTCTGCTCCATTTGCTGGCTGATGGGCTGAGTGGGAGCTGAGGCAAAAGTTCACACACGCACTCATGCACTGACATACACCCACCCACACACACACACACACCCACACACACACACCATTCCTGTTCTCTCCACAGGAGAAGTGTGGGGGGGTGAAACATGACCTGTTTGACCCACACCTTTTCCTCCTCCTTTTTTCTCACCCGAGTTGTTCCTCTCTTCCTTCAGGAGCATGATGGGATACCCCACCTCCAAAAAAACATCCAGATGTTCGTGTCACACACTGTCTGTTTTATATCATGTCATATCATTTCTAAACCCAGTACACCACTCTGCTCCTCTGCGATACGATGCGATGCGACGGGCCTGAGCTTCGCCTTTTGACAGTGACACGCGTTTCCACCCCCTGCACAAAAACAGCCAGGAATTCATCTGTAATTTTCCTTGACTGAGCAAACAATACAGCTGCCTTAACGTTGTTGACATCTCTAAAGCCCATAAGTACAGTGTAATGGAGCTCTAAAGGCCAGGACCGCACAGAGCGCGCATGAAAGGGGAAAAAAAAAAAAACAGCCCGGGATCCTCTCTGCTTTTCGTTTAATGCTTTACACCTGCATCTAAAACCTGCAGATTCATAACCCGGTGTACGCTAGCAGAGCTCGCTCCAAATCCCTCAGATTACTCATCTTAACACTTTTCTTTCCACACGTCACTGTCTGCTACTCCTGTGTACACTTTCACATATACTCAGAGTGTTTACATGCACAATAAGATCGTAATCTCAGCTTGGCTTTAGCAATAATAGCATCACTCTACCACTAATTCATCTTCATACTCTCATTTAATATCAGATGTATAACTTCAGATGTTTACAGGAATCCTAAAAGCTTTTCACATTTGAAACAGATTAGAAACTCCATATAAACACAATCCTGGGGTGTGTAGTTCGAGGGTTTAACCCTGAATCCTCACTCCTCATAATTCGGTCCTTTCCCACTGTACACTCCTAAACCCCGCCTCTTCTAATTAGCATATTTCAACAACTCTGATTGGATAAAACACTGGCTTGTCTCATGCTTTCACATCAGGGAGGAATGCGTTTCTGCGCTCGAGTGTATTCTGTGTATCGTTATCTTTCTTGGCTTTACCGTATTGTTTTGGCTCTTTCGAAGTTTCTCGTGTTGCTCACCAGGTGTTTGTTCGTCGATATCAGACTTCCGCTAATTTTTCAGACCGACGCACTTCCGTCACATTTAGCCGCATAACTTTATCTATCCAGCCTTTTTCTTAATCGTTGCTACGTCCTGGTTTTCACCTGATATGAGGTTTTCACACGCTGCTCAGTTTCTGATCAGGCTTCTGTTGCTAAGCAATGCCACATTGTTTCACACTGTATATATTCAGCACCATGATGTGGAGTTAACACTGTAAAAGCCTGTGCTGAGATTCATAACCCCAGGGTAAAAAGCCATGCTTTATAACCCCACTCCTACCCCTCTACCTCTACCCCGGGGTTTAGAATGACGAGGTGAAGCTCAGCGTAAAAAGCAATCGATGGTAAAAAAATCACGGATTTATATATTTTACAACTTTACAATGGCACATTAAATCAGTGAACTTGTTCTAATAGGCTACTGTTTCCATGGTAACCATATAGTCGCTAATTCATATATCCTTGAAATGTTGAAGAAGTTTTGAAAGCTTTAAAGAAGGAGTCTCCAGTTTCGGTGCTTGATATCAATCATTTTTCCCCCATCGCTGTAAAGCCGTTGCGTTTTCTGCCTTTTTCTCGACTAGAGAGGAAACAGCAAGAGAGGAGCAACGGGTGAGGGTACGACTGTTTCAAAGTTACGATGTGTCAGTGTGGGAAACTGAGGAAGAAACCGCTTCAGGATGTGCTGCTATTGGAAAATAATCACCTGAGTGAGTTCCTCCCATCACGATGAAGTGTTCAAATAACAGCATGACACTGCATATTTTCGATCACATATCCAATATCCTGTTCACTCCATGCTGATTTTCTTTCAAACACATTTTGTGTTAACGGTTGTTCAGAAAGCCTGAGGTGGGAAAAAAATCCGCTTTCTGGCCAAACCCTGCTCTGCTATCAAGCTCTCTCTCTCTTTATTTATTTTTTTCCCCAGCCCTTAGCTGACATTAACCCAACTGCCTTCCTTTTCCATGTCTGAGCGTTACTCCTGCACACTCATTAACCTAAAGTATCTCTTCCTGAACTCACTGGCGAGTTTGTGAGGCTAATCGTTAGCCAGATTATTGCTACGGCTAGCCACCAGTTTCACACCTCCAACCCCAGATGGCCTGCCTCTCAAACCCTCAAACCCTCCCCTCTGTCTCTCTCTCTCTCTCTCTCTCTCTCTCTCTTTCTCTTTCACACACACACACACTCTCTCGCACATATACACACCTGTCACCTTTTAGGGTCACAGGAAACCGAAGTCGTAACACTTTATAGTGACTATATCTGTCCTGTCGCTCTGAATTAGTCTGGTTACAGGGGCAACAAGTCAGCTGAGTTGTTTTGGATATAGAAAACCTTTTAAGGGAAAAATTGAAAAGGATGTCATGCTGGGCTCTTTTCCACCATGACTCCACCCACATTCACCGAGCATATAGTGTCATAAAGCCTTAATGAACGCTTGGACTTCACCCTCAAGCTGTTTGGACACCAGTTATCATCATCAGAAGGTCTTTTGCAAGATCTCGAGAATCTTTTTCTTCAATTTGTCACTAATCTGAAACCAGTCCTTTTTAAGTCTTGTGATTTGATTTAACTGTTAATTAAACCCCTCCCCCTTTCCATCAATCTGCTAACTACCACCATTTTACTGTGATTTCATTGTGGGGCTTCCAAAGTTATGCTAGATAAATCTCCAGAACTTTACTCCATGTTTTTTGGAAGCCCAAAAAAATCCACAGAAAACTTCAGACAGTGTTAAAGACAGATAAACTGTGGAGCTGTGAGACCGTGACTGTAATGCTACTGAGTCTGAGTCGAGTCAGTATCCTGGCACCAATCAATTCCACAGTGTATCACTGAAACATCTGGAACATACTGAGATTTCCCCCATGGACAGAAACACTGTCCCAGGTTATCTCTTTTCCTCATTCCCAATTCAGTCAGATACTCGAAAAGTATGAGAACCGAAGAAGGAGGTCTTTGGACGCCATGGAGGACAGACAGACAGAGACTCGCAGACAGTTTACAACCTTCTCCCTGATACAGAGGCGTCCAGACCTGGGCCTCAGCCATCAGGCTACGCTTGAAAACTTCGACACTTCCCAAAAGCACTGTAACCTTAATAGCCAGTAGATCGTGGGATACATCAGTGGCGTTATCTACAGCATTGCAGTCTGTGATGCCGAGCCGCTAAGTCACTGTGTTCCATAGAAACTTCCCTAAACTGTAAGACATGTGCTGGTCATTATTAACAGCTATTTTTTTTTTGGAAAACGCCATCACTTTAAGTGCAGCTTGGTTAACATTCGGTCTTATCTGGAAGCTTGTCTCGTGGACTCCTTCCAAAAGTGTCTAGAGGTTGTGCGTGAGCGTATATATATATGTTTATGTTGTTTTGGTTGAGATCTAGGCTTTAGACATTAGAAGATTTGGTTTCAGGATATAAATAGCATGCCAGGCCCTGTGAGTCCCTGTGCCGGCCAGCATCAGTGGGTCCTGTTAAAAATCACAACTCCGGCATGTCTACTGTGCTTTCTGCCCCAAGAGAGGCAAGTTAGGCGGAGTCTGGGAAACAAAACACACACACACACAAACACACACACACAGTCTGGCTGGCCAGAAATATGTACCATGGGAATGATCGAGGGGGCGTCTTTTTTCTTTTTTTTATTCCTTATTTTAGTCCTGATGACTGAGGCGCCCAGGACGTGACACAACAGACATGATTCTCTTAGTGGGCGACACACACACACACACACACACTTTTCTGTCCCCTGTCCTCAAAGAATCAGTCACCCATGTATAAACTTACTGACTCACCACCACTGAGTCCTGATCTGTATATAAACTCTGGCTGGAGAAAGGTTGATCATTCCTGTATGCTGTTTGACATTATTTGACATTCTGGCTCTGATTCCAATATAAAGTCTTTCTGCATGCATATTAAAAAAAAAGAACCACACAAAAAAAACCGTTTACTGATTACTGCTTGGCTGAACCGTTCAGTTTATCGAAGCCAGAGACGTACAGTAGCTGAATAATGTCCTTCATGACAAGCATGCGGGACAGGAGCTAATGAGCAAATGATGGGGAACGTCAAAGAGACGATTCCTCTTTCTGTTCTTCAGCTTTCACGTGGCTACGAGTGTGTGTGTGTGTGTGTGTGTGTGAGTGTGTGTGTGAGAATAAAAGTCCAGTAGATATACTACTTTCTCTCTTCTTTTTTTAAACACCTCTGCACCTTTTTTTGACCAGATATTCTTCAAAATAGCATTTTGATGGAAGGAGTCTCCAGTGTCAGCAGCACTGATGATTTCACTGATGATATTTTAAACTTCATGCTAACCAGCATGTTTTTTTAAGATGCACATGAACTTAGATGTAGCTATAAATGGATAAAAAGTACAATAAAAGTTCCCTATAACATAAAACCCTGGAATTTACCGCTCTACTGCTTACACATGAAGTCTCACCAATCATCTCTCCACACATCTATTTCTGTCTCTTTTTTTTTCTTTTATCCCAAAAGACTTGCGTCAGCAGCTTACTAGCTTATCGTTTGAATCAGCTTCTTACTTTGCATGTGAGTGAGCACCGGTGTGTATTTTGAGTGAAAGCCCTTCTGACACAAAGAACAAAAGGATATACCATTTTCCTATCAGCTGTTTAGAATAAATGACCGGCGGTGAGCAACCCGACCTCACTTGAGGGCTGACGCACGTTTGCTAGCATCTGATAATAAGCAAATACGCTCAGGTGCGATTGCTGAACCTATTATAAGCTTGTTATAAGAGCGGTAAAGTGGTGCAATGGATAGATGGATGGATGGATTGAACAGCAGTGCTCTTTACTGAAAGTGACAGATTCTGTTATTCATTGGAAGTATCCTGGTCCAGATCTGGAGTCTATCCCAGGAACATCGGTCTTGAGGTGGAAATGCCCCTTGCCAATCCATCACAGCACCATACACACACATGTTCACACCTTGAGGCTATATCCACCAGTCCACCACCACCTGAGGAGCATGAAGAACCCTGAAGCTGAAACACACAAGAATATGCAAATTTTCTCAAACTGAATTCTGGTCCTCTATACTGCATATAGACGTTACCTTATTTGCATGCGATGCTTATTTGCTAAGGGGAGGACGCACTAAGATCTCCTGCTGCCTCGATGATCACGACTCTTGTCAGGATTTCTTCTTGAACAATTCACACGGAGCAAGAGTAGAACCTCTAGACCAAACTTAGCACCAGTCATAGTGCAAAGCTGCCTGTTTATGTGGCTCAGACCTGCACCACAATCCCCAACACCGATCCACGAACATGTCACATTCAACACGGCCAAAATTCTGCTTTTATGTGATAAATTCTCTCGATTGCGACTCGCCGACGTAGAGGAATGGTCCAGGAATTAATAAGGAATGACAGTAAAAAGGGAAAATGTCTCTTTCTGGGCAGCTAGCATGATTGAAGAGGGTCTAGAGAGGAAGAAATCGGAGGGGGGACTTTCAGTTTGAAAAATGACCTGCTTGTCCCGAGCCGACAGGAATATCCATCCGGCGTGTTTGCACCCATTCAGTGCCGCAAAACATGTACAAGCAATGAGTGTAGGAGGAGCAAAAAAAAACATGGAATGGACCAGAGGGAGAAAAAAAAAAGTCTGCTTTCCTACTCACGGGTGCATGTGTTGGTCGTGACCGTATAAAGACAAACGATGCCACTGAGACACAGCAGGGAGGGAGCTTAGGGTTCAAGGGGAAACTAGAGCCTTTTTGGGGGTGTTACGTTTACGCTCTTTCATTTCTTTAAAAAGAATCGAATCGCTTTATTTAGGAAAATCCGGGTTACAAATAGCCACCATCACAACCAGATCTGGATTCTTGGGCTATGCGTATTCGAGGCTAAAGTATGAATAAAACCAGAAGACCCATGACACAGAAGTGAGGAAGTGAGGTATTTCAGACAGACTGGCTCTGTTTGGGCTTCAAATGGAGAGAAGCAGGAGACAGTGCATGTAATGGGCACAGAGACAAGACGTTAACTTAATATGCCGGGTGAATTATGTACAGAAACTATGACACACTTGTTGAGACTTTCGCTAATGAGGTTCTACCTTGTAAAATACATATTAAACCCGACCGTTTTCAGCTTGTGTGTCAATCCAGTAAATGAATCTACCTTCCCAAACACTGAGCCTCTGTTTGTTGGCTAATTTATTAAAAAAAAAAAAATTAAGTATATATATCAAGTACTCAAAACATTCACACTCTCCGTAAAAGAGCCAAAGGGTTCAGGAAACATCGACGTCTACCTTCATGCCTTCATCATTTGGACTGGATTTAAAGCAAAATGATTTCTTTTTTTCTTTCGAAAGCTAATAAAAGGAAAGTATTGAGACTTGAGATATCATGAAAACTCTGTATGAATTCCAACAAGTGAACATGATATGACTGGAATTTATAAAGATTCATCTGTTCAATATGGCAATGTTGCTGGCTCCAGGCTCCAAGTCTTGATCCTGAGCTCGGGTTATGGCCTGTGTTGAGTTTCTTAAGTTCTCCCCATGGGTTCTCCAGTTTCCTCCCACTGTCCAATAACAGAAGAGTAGATGGATTGGTTATGCTAAACTGCCCTTAGGTGTGAATGTTTGTGTGGTGTCCAGTGATGGATTGGAGTCCAATCCAGAGTGTTTTCCCACTGAACATCAAATGTTTAAGGGATAGTCTCTGGATCCACCGAGGCCCCGACAGGATAAAGTGCTTGAAAATGAAGATGAATGAAGAAATAAAGTGTATGAATGCAGGTCCTGCCCCTAGGCTTCTCCATAACCTTGGTAAAGCTCTGGAATTTTATGCAAACACCACGTCAAGTCAAATAGTGTCTTCTGAAAAGCCCCACTGAAGCTGTTTCCGTATCTCTGGAGAAGCTGCCTCTTACTACTGTTTATTTACAAAACCCCTAATCCCACTTCAAACCTCTAGAAGCTGTCAGTGCTTTTTATTGTGTGCTGAGGGCATCTGATGGGTTCTACAGAAAGGAAGAACTGTGGAAGTGACATGCCTTTCTCTCGGGGTCAGGTGAGCTGATCCCTCCGGCCCTGAGGAAGACCAATAGACCTGATCCCTCTCCGGCTGTAGGTCCGAGCTGAACAGGAGAACTACTGAAAATCCACAACATTGCAGAAATCATCAACATCATTATCAGCTAAAGAAGATTTGGTTTCTTAAGAATTAAGAATACCAAACGTGGGTGGAGCTAGAAATTTGTGCAGGCCAATGATTGGTCGATTTCAATCATGGCTCAAGTGAATCAACTCACATTTGGATGATTTTCTTATGGTGTTATAATGTTTAATAGCAGCGTCTGATTAAATCCATTGAGAACATTCATTATTTTATCTCATATCATTCAGTAGATCTGGAACATTGGGTGAAAGGCAGGATACACACTAGATAGGACTCAGTGAACACACTCTCTTATGCTTAGGGGTCATTTTGAGACACCAGTTTTTTGAAAGGAAATTGGTGAAGGTAGAAGAAACCCACATGGACTTTCTGAAGAAAAAATCATAAGAAAAAGCACAAGGAGCTCTGGATCTAACCCAGGAGCTGGAAGGTGACAGTGATACTTGCTGTATTCCATGAGAAACCCAACCTAGCTCTAAATGTATTAGTGTTGTTTAGAAAATTATGTCACCTCCAAAGAACAAAGTAGTGTTATGCAACAGGAAACTCATCAAGTGTACAGATAGCTCTGGTTTCAGATGGTAAACAAAGTGTGTGATGTAAAGTCTCCATCAGCTGAAGAGCAGGAAGGAGCAATATATAAAAACAGTCAAATCTAAAAGTTCTTCAGCGGTTCCTCGGGGAGAAACACTTCTTCTGAGTCTATAGTTAGTACAGACTGCAGTATGGGAGAATATATATCAGTTTCTTCCTCTGGGCTGAGAAAGCAGTGATGAAGGAGGAGGACTGAAACAGTACACACACACACATGTATATTACCCAGGAGCCCCGTCTTGGGGCCCTGCCTTTTTTAGGACCACCAGAAAAGCCCACCACCAAGGACAGACACTGTGTTTTAAGAGCTGTTGAGAAATAAGTCATAAATAATAACATAAATGTGAACATGTCGAGCTCTGAGCCTTTGCGCCTCTATAACATGGAGAACGCTCTCTCTCTCTCTCTCTCTCTCTCTCTCTCCCTCTATTCCTTTCTATTTTCCTCCACATATTCTCTTTTTTCCTCCTCTCCCTCTTTGGGAGTCTCAGGGGGCCTGTGCTGGCCGGCGAGTTTCTCAGGAATGTTTGTCTCTCCTCGCGCTACTCTCAAGGGGGACGTTGGTAGGGGTCAGCGCTCGCCTCCCCCCCTCCCTTCATCCCCTGCGGCTATCAGTTAACTCAGTTAGCATGAGATAACCTACACCCCAACAACACACACACACTCACACACACATACACACACTCTCACACACTAAACAACACATGTAGACTCTACAGTCACGGATCATGGATGAATAGTATCCAAGGATATTTTTGTGATTGTGTTGATTCAAGGTTGTTTTTTTTTTTAGCTAATACATCTGGATTGTTTTACAAATTGTAAGTTGTGTTATTCATGGTTTATTTATTTTATTACTTTTTTTGTGTAAAAACATCTTTTAACATCTCTTCACTGTGATTCCTTGTTTTGCTTTTGTGAAAAAGGTAAATCCCATTCCCTGTGTGAATCATTCACATAAATGAATCAAATGAATCATTTAATGAATCATATTAAAGTATTAATAATAACATTATTATTATTATTATTATTATTATTATTATTATTATTATTATTATTATTATTATTATTATTAAACAAAACAACTATTTATTTATTTATTTGTTTATGTGATTCAATAAATGATTCTTTTTCCACGTCATGTTCACTTGAATTCTCAACTTCAAGGAATAACATGATGAAATGTCTATTTTTCAGTCTTTATTACTCATCCCATATGAAAACTATGTGATTTGACTTCATTAAGGATCTAAAATCCAGGATATCTTGAAAGGTGCACTGTGACGATTGATTTCAATCGAAGACTGTTGCTAAGCAGCCTGCGATGCTACATCGGTACAGCCGTTGTTGCACTCTCACATGGCCCCTTTCTCTGGGCGTCACTGTTGTCCATTTACTGCCTATTATTTTTACCAATAGCTGCAGATACGCATCGAGCCTTTCGGCCTGTTCTCCATTCGCTGCTTAATTGACTCCATTCGGACTGAACCGTGCAGTCCTGAACAATGAGAGGAAATGGCTTCCGTCGGGCAGCCGGTGGACGCCGAGGGCCGTGGGGAACGCTTTATATGTCACCACCATCTTAGAAAGCACTCAGAAACATGCGAAACACCGTCTCCCATGAACAGGGCCTCAGCGCTGCGGCAGGAGCCGAGACCTGACAATATCACGTTACTCAATAACGCCATGTTGTCAAATAAACAGAAACCTTGGCACTGCTTAACCGTGTCATGTGGGAAAAACAAGAGGAAGACTTTACGGGAAAAAAAGTAGTGTTGTCCTGTTATACACTCCGAAAAATCTTTTGTCCTTGTCTGTGGAGTGACACTTTTAGCTTTTGTTTCTTTTTACACAAATCTTTCACCTGGAAATAGTGTATTTTTCTACCTTTTTAGGTAGAAGATAAGAACTAAAAAGCTATTAAAAGTGTTCAGTTGACTGTAATACAGTGGATTTATTCTTGTAAGAGCAAGACATACACTTTTAAACTCATTCATATAAGATTATTCTCAGGACAGTGTCTTTTAATATTTATTTTCTTTTGTGTGATCTTGTTAACTTTTCTACTTTCCTACTCTCTCTCTCTCTCTCTCTCTCTCATCCTGTCAGAGATTTAGTGTTCCTGTCGTTCTCCTCCCCTGACAAAAGCCGTCCATCAGCTCGGGCCAGTTTGCAGCCGAGGAATTCCGCCCTGGCGACAAATCCACTTTTTTTACTGCTCTCGCAGTCAGGATCCAGTTCGAGAGAGAGGTGAGGTCCAAGGGTTAAGGTTTTGCGTCACGGATGGCCAAGTTTCAGCCGTGTGGAAATTACAAATGTCATATCGGGCAGACTCGGAGTTCAGTTCCCGCCTCAGAGACACCAGGTTTCTAACACAGTTCCCACCACTTTTAAGTAAAATTATTCTCAACCCAGTGACAATCATGTAAAAATAACACCCATTTCACATCTGGTTATGTGAGTAATATGTTATCAAGTGTGAAAAGAAGTGAACAACATAAAAGGAATCACATGTGGAAAGAAAGGGACTGGATGAAAAGAATCACATGTGAAAAGAAATCATGTGAAAGTAAAAGAATGAATCATGTGTAAAAGAATCGCAAGCAAATAATGATGAATCTTTACAAAAGAAATGAATCTTATGAAAGAATCAGATGTGAAAAAAAATCTTTGTGAAAAGATTAAATGATTCAAATGAAAGGATTCACTTGACAGAAACTAATCAAATAAAAAGAATCAAATGTAAAAAATGAGCCATGTGAAAAGAAAAGGAATCAAGTAAAAAAAAAAGAATCCCAAGCAAACATAAATGAATCATGTGAAAAGACAACCAACCAAATAAAAAAAAGAATCGCATGGAAAACAAAAAGAATCAAATAAAAAGAAATGAATCACTTAAGAACATCACGTGAAAATAACTTAATTGTTTGAAAAGAATCACACGTGAAAAGAGATAAGAAAGAGAAAGAGAAAGAAAAAGAATCACAAAACAAAGAAATGACAGATTTCCATAAAGAAAGCCGACCTATAATAAATGAATCGAATGAAAAGAATCATATGTTAAAAGAAATGAAATAAAACGAATCACATGTTAAAAGAAATGAAATAAAAAGAATCACATATTAAAAGAAATGAAATTAAAAGAATCACATATTAAAAGAAACGCAATAAAAAGAATCACATATGGAAAACAGATGAATCTTGTTTAAAGAATCTAATGCAAAAACAGACCAATCATGTGAAAAAGTATCTAAAGCAAAAATAAATGAATCAATAAATGAAAGGAAATGGGAAAAAAAGGAATCACATGAAAAGAATCACTTGTAAAAGTAATGACAGTTTTTTTTTTTTTTTTTATAAAGAAATCTTTGTAGAAATCTCCAGAAGGATTCTATAATGCTCCTGCAGTGTTCTAAAAGCTTTTCTGTCATATTATTCGGTAAATGGTTGTTCCGATGTTGTGGGAACATTTATAAGCATTAGAGAAAAATGTTCTTAAAACCCAGACATAGTTTGAACATTGCTAGCAGCGGAAAAACCTTTAGCGAACCTCAACATTCTTCAGATGGACAGCGATGTTCTTAATAAAGTTAACAGCGATCACCTTCTGACACGAAGCTCCTGTGATCTTGCTGTGATCAAGCATCCTGTTTATTAGGCAGAATTTAAGGAATGCCTTTTTCTTCTTCTTCTTCTTCTTCTTTTTGGGGCTCGGAATTAGAAACACACAGACTCCACACGCCTCCAGGCGTCTTTGTCCTTTCAGGACGCTCCGCGGCCAAGATTTCAGCCCTGAGTCCCTAAATCGAGGCCTTGACCCCGAGCAGACGCTTCACTGCTTCCTTCATGCTCCGTGTTTTGTGTTTGATGCGCGCATGTATGTGTTTAGTTAGCCATTCCACGCTGACTCGGAGAGGTCGCGACCTTTTGCGTCTCTCCCACACAACAGTTAGTGTTCCCCGCATGCACACCTCATAGCCACAGCTCTGCCTGGGGGGCCGCTTGAACTAGAGACCCGGTTTCAGCCTCTTCTGCATGTGGGAGACGTGGGGGGAGAGGAAGAGCCTGGGAAGACAGAAAAGTTGGCCTTAGGAAAGGAAATATGGGGATTACCAGGCAGCCAGGGGGAGAGACACATCACCCCCACACAGGATAGGACAAAAAAAGGACAAAAATACAACAAAGAGTGTGAACGGTAGAGTTTGAAACACAACAACTAAAAACATCCAGATATGTGAGTTCATTCATTTCAACAACACTACAGGATAAATGTAGGGAAAAAGTCCCTGATCTGAGTTTATTTCATATTTCCTGCATGAACCAAGCTGTACTGGAGCTGTATTTTTCCTAATGAAACACACACACACACACACTTATTTTCCTTATGTGGACCTTCAACTGGCAATTAATAATGCAACAGTCTGCCTTGTGGGGACCAACCGAATGTCCCCAGAAATCAAAACTATTACATATTCCCATCCTCCTGGGAACATTTGGTCCTCACCAAGATGTGAAAACGCACACACACCCACACACCCACACACACACACACTTTCTCAAGTTATCCTTATGAGGACCTTCTACTGGCAGCTGGCAGACAATAATGCTGCTAATTAATAATCATAATAAAGTCAAGATAAAGTAAGTAATTAGTTAAATCTAAAAAATTAAATCTTTAGTACTTTACTACAGTAATCTGTAGTTTATTTAAAAAAAACTTTTGTAATAAATAAATAAAAACAGTAAAATCTGCCCCATTTGCCTTGTGCGGACCAGACAAATGTCCCCACAAAGTCAAAACTAAGAGATATTGCCTTGTAGGGACATTTGGTCCTCACCAAGATATGAAAACATGCCCGCACACACACACTCACACACACTTGTATTATCTTTATGAGGACCTTCTATCACCAAAAACTAATTTACCTTTGATTAATTAGTTAATATAAAGTTTAAAGAAACTTTGTAAAAATCTAAAATTAGTAGCCTTTCTATGATGAAACACAAGTTTTGTGAAAACACATAAGAAGTCAACAACAAAAAGGAGAAAATACAAATATTAATAGAAAATATACCAGCCAAATGTCCCCACAAACCATACGATATTCTTACACATGTGGGTTTCACCAAGACATGAAATCATGTCCACATACACACACACACACTATTTTTTAAAAATGAAAGCCACTGTTTGTGTATTTTTTAAAATGCAGCCGCATGCCCCCACAAGTTCAACCTGTCAGATATTCTTATCCTTGTAGGGACATTCGGTCCTCACTAAGATAGAAAAACACGCCCACGCACAACTCGCTCACTTATTATTTGCTATTTCCGCAGCGTGGCAGCAAAAAAAAGCCCAGCATTCATGCTCCGGCCCCCTCGCTCGCTGCGGCCGTACCCCACCGTCACAGCTCCGTTTCACAAGCGCCATTTATTGCCGGCCTCCTAAATGAACCTGCGTCCTTCAGAGGGATATTACTCACACCGCCCGAGCCTGCCAAGTCCTGTTCCATGCACCATTACGGTATTTAAAGGCAGCCATTCATATTTGTGCTCCTTTCCTACTTTTCCTTTTCCTTTCCTTAGTTTGGGTCTTATTTTTTCCCTTTGCATTGGTCTCCTAGAGAGAGAGAGTAAAAAAAAACAGTTTGCTGTGTTTGTGTGAGATTTTGGTGAGATGTGAAGCTCTCTAGAGGTGAAACTTTGCTCAACTCATAGCTTTTTAAACTGAATAAATCAAAAATGGCAGAAAAAAAATTGCTCTGTTTTACTTACTTTTCGTTTTTTCGGTGACTTTTCACATGTCGCTGCCTCCCGAAGATGAACTTTGGTGACCTCTTCGGTAATGCTAAGATGGAGGAAGCACAAATCAACATTGAACGATTTTTGGCGTAGCTTCATGAGCTTAGAGTTCACAATGCTTGCTTTAAATCGTCAACACAGAAACATGAGGTACATCTCTGAAGTAAAAACACTGAGAAAGCATATATCTGTGTTGATTACTGAGTTAGCTGGTCAGATTGTTGCTAAAATGAATAAAAACAACAAGATACTGTCACATTAGCTACTTAGTCAGATAGCTGCAAAACAACGTTAGCTTTTAGCATAAAACAAATCAAACCCTGTAGTAAGCTGGCTTATGTTAGCATATGGGGCAGTTTTCTGAAAGAAACTGATGAAGTCTCTCTCTCTCTCTCTCAAATGTAGATTTTTTTTTTTTTGTTTTATTGTAAGATTAGCAGCTAGCCACTAGCATGTTTCCTTATCTCCTAATAGAAATCTTGGACTAAACCACTTTTACTCTTAAGAGGGGAGAGTGTTTGCTAAAAACTAAATGAATAGGGAGATTTATTATTAAATATCTTCTTAAATATCATGTTGCTATAACAATATTCTTTCTTTCCAGGCATGTCTGGAAAAATCTATTTGTTTTTTTTTTTTTAGATTACGCTTGTAGATTACCCTACAAACTTTGGGTGGTTACAGTTACAGTGATGTTAGCACTCGTAGTTTTTTAACACTTCACTGATTTAAAGTGAATCCAGTAAAGCTGCTTCTGGTCATTAATATTAGCACCCAGTTAGCCTGAGAGATATGGTTATGATTTTAAATAAAGTACAGTTTGAAACAGTGCTAGCACCGGGTTTATTAAGTCCACTTCGATGTAGTCTAGCGGTTACTAGGTGAGACGTTAGAGTCACAATGGACTACAGTGACAAGGGACAGTCAATGCTACTATGACTAGCAACAGATAAACTCACTAGTGTACACACACACACACACAAAAGTGGACAGTTCCACCCGAGTGTCCCAGCAGAGCGCTGTGGTGCTAACAGCTGGCCACATCTGATTGTGTGTCAGGGAAAGGGCTGTGTAAGCAACAGGAAATCAGTGCTCAGGTAATCTAACAGGAAGCTCCTGACACACAACCTGCTTTTCATTTGCATGGCAGTTCACGTCAGATGCTCGCTACACAAACAGACGCAACCGAGAACAGAGAACGCTACACAAACACGCCTGGCCTTTTCGGCAAGGTTCTAGGTCACTGATGACACTGTATTACTTTAGAAGGAAAGGTTGAAGCTAGAACCTTTAGAGGTTTAGTAGGAAGTCGAATGAGGACTAATTTATCCAGTTATCCAGATGAGCTGGTTTGAGTCTTTTAGAAATCTCCTGGAAATTTTTCCACAGACAGCTAGTAGTGCAGAGGACCACATCAGGTTCCTCTGCTGTCGGCTTACAGGAACCTGAGGCTAGTGTTCATCAGCTCAGACTCCCACAGACTGTCTCATTAAAGTCAACTCTACAGGTTTGTGATGCTTTTCTGCTCAGCGCAGCTGTACAGAGTGATGAGGTCCTGGTGTTCCTAATAAAGTGGCCAGTGAGTGTATCTAACTTTAAATCTAGGTCCTACTTTAAGTGTTCCAGATGTATTGTAATTGCACTCTTTTGTACATGTTACAAGATAAATAAATAAATAAATAAATAAATAAATAAATAAATAAATAAATCTGCAACCCAGATATCAAACCCATTAGAACATATTCCAGATATTTTTTAAAAAAAGTAATAATTAATAATAGTATTAATAATTCCTAATTAATAATTAGTAATTATTACACATTTAAATATGTTCTTAATTCCAGAAGCATTCAGTTCTCTACATAGTTTCTAGGGGTTGGATCTGGAACCTTACTTCTTTCATGTTTTCATTCAGTTTTAGGGAAAACAGTGTTCTAGATCAGAGGTCTAGGTAGAACCCTGTTAGGAATCTGTTAGGAAGCAAAGAACCTTTCTAGAACCTCTTTTCTCTAAGAGTGCACATTTATTTCTTTTTAATATTCTTTTTTTTGTTTGTGTTTCATTTTTTTCTATTTATTTATTTATTTATTTATTTATTTATTTATTTAATTAATTAATTGTAAAGAATGATGATCACTGTTTTTTTTTCTTTCATTTTTTTTCTTTTTTGTTAGTTTTTTTTTAATTTTATTTATTTATTTATTTATTTATTTACTTTATTTTTCTCCATAACAGTATTAAAAATTTTGGCACCCACACAGTAGAACTGGGCTTTTTCCAAAGGTTCCAGTTATCTGATGTCTAGTTCCTGCTCAACATCAACACACAATTAGTGTGTCAAACTAAAACACTTATTTATGATTAGGAACTAAAACAAATAATAAAATAATAAAATGTGCATTTAATTTGAATTATTTTTAAATGGGAAGTTAGAATTGTGGCCTGAATCCCAAGTTGAGGATATGACATCACATCGCATGACATCACATCACATATGTGCTCAGACTGTAAAGCAGCAGCCCTGGAGTCTTTTCAGGGAGGTGGGAGGAGTCTAGCAGGGTTCTACGCGGGCCCTGTACAACCCCGTACAAGGGGTCACTGGGTCAAACGCAAAAGTGACAATGTGGATAATTGGTGGCTAAAGATAATGGCCTTCTGATTGAGATCAATTACTTTCCATAGACGGAGAGAGAAAAACAGTGAGCTGAACTCTGACCCCACAAGATGTCTACTGCTGCAGAACAGTGAGGCATGACGGAGAGAGAGAGAGAGAGAGAGAGAGAGAGAGAGAGAGAGAGAAGGAAAGAGAGAGAAGGAAAGAGAGAGAAGGCGAGAGAGAGAGACTCAAACTGAACCAAATTAATCAGTAAAGAGGGAGAGTGGGATCTCATACACACACACACACAGACACACACACACACAGAGACACACACACACACACACACACACACTGGGTGGCCCCATGCTGAATATGAAAATAAGTCATCATGAAACATGGAGCACTTCAGACAAACACAAAAGAGATGACATGCCACTTAACAACATCTTCAGGGTTCTAGATAAAAGAGTTCTCCTTTTAGGTCTCATCTAGAAAACTCAAGGTTTTTAGTTACAATTGATCACTTCTTTAAGAACTCAGGTTAAATCTAGAACCTTTCTTTTTTTGTGATATAATAAACATGTTTTATACATTAAAAAAAGACGTAGAACCCCGAAGAGTTCTTGATAGAAACTGACTCCTTTATTTTATCCTTTTAAAAACCCCTTAGGTTTCTAGATGCAGGTTCATTTCAGAAAAAAACACTAAACCCAGAATCCTTAAGGGTTCTAGTTGAGATCTGGATGTTTGGTGCGTTTTTAGAAAGACATGTTATATCTAGAAAGCTTCATTCTAATCTGGAACCCTTAAGTGCACTATACATCATTTGTAACTGACTTTTAGAAGAAAAAAAAAGAAAAAAAAGAAAAGCAGGTTCAATTCAAGTGCTCTAGATATGATGTGACTTTTACTTGCTTTTTCAGAAAAAAATAAACTAAATCTAGAACCGTTCTATGTTACCTTCTATGTATAATTTAACTATTTTCTGTGTCTTTTTAAACATAAGCTAAAACTAGAGCCTTTAAAAGGTTCAGGGTTTCAGAAACTGGTTCGTTATAAAAGAGATGCTTTTGTTTCAAAAATATTGGTTAATTCTAGAACCTTTCTAGATTCTAGACCTGTTCTAGATATAACTGACCCTACTCCATACCTCTTCGTGTCACATCAGGTTCAATCTAGAATCTTTAAATCTTCAAGATAAAAGATGGGTCTTCTTATACAACTCTTTGGATATTCAGGTTAAATCTAGAACCCTTAGATGTAATTAGACTCTTGTGTGCATTTTTAGGAAAACAATCTAGAACCCAATCTAGAAGTCTTAGAGCCAGTTATCATGTGTTCTCTGTCAGACAGGGTTTCACATAGAACCACATTAGGAATTGCTTTGTAAATAATCCTTGAACAAAACACATTTGTAAAATTGTTCTTTTCTTTATTATCTATTCTAGATGTGTGCGAGTGTCTTTTACACCTCTACAATCTGGAACCTTTAACTGCTCTAGATAAAAATTGGCCTACTTGTATACCTTTACAGGAAATCAGGTTAAATCTAGAAACTTTTACTGTTCTAAGTGTAGTTGACCTTCCTGTACCTCTGGTCATGTAGTTGAATCTTAGGTTAAATCTAGACCTTTGAAGTCTTTTAGATATCGGTTGGCCCCATTTATAAACTTTTTCAAAAAAAGCAAGTTAAATCTAGAATGTTTAACTCTTCTAGATGTAACTGATCTACCTGTACACCTAGATTTAACCTAATATCAGGTTAACTCTAGAACCTTCAACTCTTCTAGATGTAGTTGAGCAACCTGTATACCTTTATAAGAAATCAGGTTAAATCTAGACCCTTTCATTGTTCTAGATATAACTGACCCTCCTATACACCTGGTTAGGAAATCTGGTTGAATCTAGCACCTTGAATTCTTCTAGAAATATAAGTTGACCCTACTTATATGACTTTTTTTTCAGAATATCTGGTTAAATCTAGAACCCTTAAGTCTTCTGCATATAACTAACCATCCTGTACACCTTTTGAGCAATCGAGTTAAATCTAGAACTTTTACCTCTTTTAGATGTAGTTGACCAACCTGTATACCTTTATAGGAAATCAGGTTAAATCTAGACCCTTTCATTTTTCTAGACATAACTGACCCTCTTATACACCTGGTTAGGAAGTCAGGTTAAATCTAGAACTTTTATCTCTTCTAGATGTAGTTTACCAACCTGTATACCTTTTGGTCAATCGAGTTAAATCTAGAACCTTTACCTCTTTTAGATGTAGTTGACCAACCTGTATACCTTTTTAGGTAATCAGATTAACTCTAGACCCTTTCATTGTTCTAGATATAACTGACCCTACTATACACCTGGTTAGGATATTAGGTTAAATATAGAACCTTGAAGTCTTCTAGATATAAGTTGACCCCACTTTTACAACCTTCCTCAGAATATCAGGTTAAATCTAGAACCTTAAAGTCTTTTTTGAGTAACTGACCATCCTGTGCACCTTTTAGACAACTGGGCCAAATCTAGAACCTTTAAATTGTTCTAGATATACTTCTATCAGAACCCATTAAACTTAAAGTACATGTTCTCTATCAGACAGGGTTCCACGTAGAACCGTTTAATGCTGATTAGATGACTAACTCTATATATTTCTTTGTGCTGCGCATGTCATCAGTCTACTTCACATCATTTTACAGAAAAAAAAGCCCCTACCACACAAAGTACCAAAAGTTTTGGCACCCACACACTAGAACTGTTCCAGAAAGTGGTTTAGTGTGGTTTATTTTTTGGTTCCTGCTCCAACAGGATCAGCACCAACAGGAAGTTATTCAGTGACAAAAATGCAAAGCACGAAGCTATTATCATACCAAGAGATCGTTCAGAGCATTTGCATCTGACGACTGTCTATGAACGCGTGACGCACGCCGCTTGCGTTTTAAAAACCCAGATATGACGAGCGACGCGGCCGCCTCTCTGTAAACTCGGGTTCTCTTCGGACATCGCTGTAGATCCCTGATAAACATGGAAAATCCATTCAAATGAAAGAAGTTTACAAAAGTGCCACGGCCGTGTTTCCTCAAGCGAAAGCTGCAGGCTGAGTCCATGTGCAGGGGCTTGTTTATATGAGTCAGGGATTTAAAGACAGGTATTTAAAGACAGGTAGTCTTTAAACAGACAGTATTTATAGACAGATAAAGATAGAACTTGTGAGGTTTAGTGATATTTGACCACCAAAGGGCAAAAAACTTAATATAAGATGTATCCCAAATGATGTCCTACACACTACACACTAATCTGTGCATTATGTACTCTAGCATCTAGTTGCTATCATCTTAAATGGAACATTTATTCATTTAAACTAATTACACCGTAATTAAACCCACCGTAAAGTGGGCGTCGGCTTCGGACCTGACAGTCTCATCCCACCTGAAGCCAGGTATCTGATTTCTGAGAACGACTGTAGCATCATCGTCATCATCATCATCATCATCATCATCGTCATCATCGTCATCATCATCATCATCTTCTGAGGCACTGGCAGCATTTTGAGGTCAATTATTTAAATGATTATTATTTTTTTTGAAAAATGAAATAAATTTTTTGGGAAAAAAAATGTTTTAGTCGGCTGTAGGGAGAAGACAGAATAGGGCTTTAGTGGAAGAATTTGGAAGAATGTTGTCAAGGAATCAGCAGCAGATGCAGGAGAGGTGACGTGATCGTGGAGGAGAGACGTGAGATGGACACAGTCACGTGTTCACAAAGATCTGAAAATAAAAAGGAAAAGCAGCAGAAAGGAAGCAAATGTGGGAGATGTAAAGCTCTGGGATATTTAGAGGAAAGTTATATACGCATATATAATGTGGGATTTTGTGAAGAAAGAGATTCACACACACACACACACACATACTTTCCAGGTAGATGTGACAGAATGAAACTGTTGTAGTATTGCTTAAATAGTGGTTCTAACTCCATTTCAGGATTCATACACACTTTGCCTTGTGTGTGTGTGTGTGTGTGTGTGTGTGTGCGCAGGACGGCTGTTCCACTTCCCCTTCTGAATAAAACATTCAAATCCAATAGGTGTGTCTGTGATGCAATCATACAATGAGCTCTTTCTCCTGCACCTACTTTACATGCTGGAGGTTCCTCAGTACACTCACACACACACACACACACACAAATACACACACACACACACACACCTCTTCTGACACCCAGACTGAGGTCACATAGCATTAGAAACACATATGTGCATGCACACATGCATAAACATGAGGAATAATATACTGTGAGGAAAGTGTCAGGGTTGTGTGAAGAATCAGAGGTAGAAGGTGTTTAAGTTGATGTGGTGTGTAAGTCTGATGATGGAAATCATCTGTGTGGAGCTCTCACCTCTGTGACTTTATTAACAACGTCTAGTCTTTTAACACCAGTGCATGCAGTTAACCCTAAAAAAAGAAGAATACAAAATAAATAAATAAATAAATATCCGGGATGGAAAGTAATGACTAAAACATTGAGCTTTTTTAAATTAATTATTTAATGAATTAATTAATTTATTTATTCATGATTTATTTTGTTTTATGACAAAAAAGCAAGAAAAAAAATCTAAATTTAAATAGTAAAAAAGAAAGGCTAATACATTAATGTATGAATGAAAAGATGGAGAGCAAGGAATTAAAAGATTAAACAAATGGAGAGAATTAAATAAAATAAAAAATAACTGGAAAATAAGGGATAGATAGATAGATAGATAGATAGATAGATAGATAGATAGATAGATAGATAGATAGATAGATAGATAGATAGATAGATAGATAGAAATATACTATGACAAAAAAAGCAAGAGAAAACTTGTAAAAAAAATAAAAATAAAAAAAAAATAAAAAAAAGTAAAGGGAGAGAATAAAATAAAATAAAATTAAAAATAATGAGTGAAAAAATAAATAAAATGCCAAAGAATATGCTTTTCACTATGTATTTATTTATTTATGAATTTATTTGTTTTATGTAAGTTGCTCTCAAAATGTATTAGGACAAAAAAAGCAAGAGAAAAATTAAAAAAATTAAAATAGTGAAAAAAGGCTAATAAGCTGATGAATAAATGATAACATGGTTAGCAATGAATTAAAATGAATACGAAAAAGAATAAAAAAATGGACAGAATTAAATAAAAAAAAAAGAGTGGAAAAATGTATTTATATATTTATTTATTTATTTATATATTTTTAAATTATTTATTTATTATTTTATTATTATTATTATTATTTTTTTTTACTTTTGTGCCCTTATTCTAAAGTCACACGTCTTTCTTTACATACGTCTGAGGCATATAATGTACCCACGACATGATTATGTCACATGTAACTCATGCTCTATAATGCATTATAAATGTAACTCTAGCTTCTTCCTGTCCACCAAAGGCCATGCAGTGTAAGACAGTACATACACAGTACATACACAGTACATATACAGTAAATATACAGTACATATACAGTACATATACAGTACATATACAGTACATACATAGTACATACACAGTACATATACAGTATATAGACAGTACATATACGGTACATACACGGTACATATACGGTACATATACGGTACATACATGGTACATACACGGTACATATACAGTACATACACAGTACATACACAGTACATATATGGTACATATACGGTACATACATGGTACATACACAGTACATATACAGTACATATACAGTACATACACAGTACATATACAGTACATACATAGTACATACACAGTACATATACAGTACATATACAGTACATACACAGTACATATACAGTACATACATAGTACATACACAGTACATACACAGTACATATACAGCACATACACGGTACATATACGGTACATACACGGTACATATACGGTAAATACACGGTACATATACAGTACATACACGGTACATATACAGTACATACACGGTACATACACAGTACATACACGGTACATACACAGTACATACACAGTACATACACGGTACATACACAGTACATATACAGTACATACACAGTACATACACAGTACATATACAGTACATACACAGTACATACACAGTACATACACAGTACATATACAATACATACACAGTACATACACAGTACATATACAATACATACACAGTACATACACAGTACATATACAGTACATACACAGTACATACACAGTACATATACAGTACATACACAGTACATATACAGTACGTATACAGTACATACACAGTACATATACAGTACATACACAGTACATACACAGTACATATACAGTACATACACAGTAAATATACACTACATATACAGTACATACACAGTAAATATACAGTACATATACAGTACATATGCAGTACATATACAGTACATATACAGTACATATGCAGTACATATACAGTACATATACAGTACATACATAGTACATACTCAGTACATAGACAGTACATATACGGTACATACACGGTACATATACGGTACATATACAGTACATACACAGTACATACACGGTACATATACGGTACATACACGGTACATATACGGTACATATACGGTACATACATGGTACATACACGGTACATATACAGTACATACACAGTACATACACAGTACATATACAGTACATACATAGTACATACACAGTACATATACAGTACATATACTGTACATACATAGTACATACACAGTACATATACAGTACATATACAGTACATACATAGTACATACACAGTACATATACAGTACATATACAGTACATACATAGTACATACACAGTACATACACAGTACATACACAGTACATATACAGTACGTATTCAGTACATACATAGTACATACACAGTACATACACAGTACGTACACAGTACATATACAGTACATACATAGTACATACACAGTACATACACAGTACATATACAGTACATACACAGTACATACACTGTACATATACAGTACATACACAGTACATACACAGTACATATACAGTACGTACATAGTACATACACAGTACATACACAGTACATATACAGTACATATACAGTACATACACAGTACATACACAGTACATATACAGTACGTATTCAGTACATACATAGTACATACACAGTACATATACATTACATATACAGTACATACATAGTACATACACAGTAGATATACAGTACATACATAGTACATACACAGTACATACACAGTACATACACAGTACATATGCAGTACATACATAGTACATACACAGTACATATACAGTACATATACAGTACATATACAGTACGTATTCAGTACATACATAGTACATACACAGTACATATACAGTACATATACAGTACATATACAGTACATATACAGTACATACATAGTACATACACAGTACATATACAGTACATACACAGTACATACACTGTACATATACAGTACATACACAGTACATACACAGTACATATACAGTACATACATAGTACATACACAGTACATATACAGTACATATACAGTACATATACAGTACGTATTCAGTACATACATAGTACATACACAGTACATATACAGTATATATACAGTACATGTACAGTACATATACAGTACATACATAGTACATACACAGTACATATACAGTACATACACAGTACATACACTGTACATATACAGTACATACACAGTACATACACAGTACATATACAGTACGTACATAGTACATACACAGTACATACACAGTACATATACAGTACATATACAGTACATATACAGTACATACATAGTACATACACAGTACATATACAGTACATACACAGTACATATACAGTACGTATTCAGTACATACATAGTACATACACAGTACATATACATTACATATACAGTACATACATAGTACATACACAGTAGATATACAGTACATACATAGTACATACACAGTACATACACAGTACATACACAGTACATATACAGTACATACATAGTACATACACAGTACATATACAGTACATACACAGTACATACATAGTACATACATAGTACATACACAGTAGATATACAGTACATACATAGTACATACACAGTACATATACAGTACATACACAGTACATACACAGTACATACACAGTACATATACAGTACATACATAGTACATACACAGTACATATACTGCTTAACATCTTACTGTAATCTATAATCATTACAGGATTCAGAGTAAGTGATACAAGTTATTTCATAAAGCTTTGTTTGTGTGTGTGTGTGTGTGTGTGTGTGTGTGTGTTTATGTGTGTGTGTGTGTGTGTGTGTTTATGTGTGTGTGTGTGTGTGTGTGTGTTTGTGTTGAGCTCCTGTGTAGAGAATTTAATTTAAACTCATATAAATGCCAAGTTCAATTACAGCAAAAACCTCAAAAGCGTGTTGGTTTCCCAGGAAAAACATCTCTCCCTCTCTCTCACTCTCTCTCTCTCTCTCTCTCTCTCTCTCTCTCTCTCTCTGTCTGTCTGTCTCTCTCTCTCTCTCTCTCTCTCTCTCTCTCTCTCTCTGCTTGTGTCTGTGTTGAAGAACAAGGTGAGCCGTTTGCTCTGGTATGTTTTGCCGCTGGTTATCTGAGCTCAACAGAGATCTCTTGTCATGTTTATACACACCGCAACTGGCATACGAGATGATCCTCTGTGTGTGTGTGTGTGTGTGTGTGTGTGTGTGTCTGTGTGTATGTGTGATCTCTACATGTCTGTAGCAAGAATCAAATAGAGTACACTCTTACAAAGAGATCTAACACCTCTCAGGGTTTTTAGGTTGGTTATATTTCAACATTTCAGGGTTTTTTTCCTTTTTCTTTTCTTTTTTTTCTTTCTTTCTTTTCTTTAATAGATAGATAGAGAGAGTGTCTGTTGCTTTTCTAGTATTACATAGCAATTAATTTACCTTGTTTTAAGAATTAGAAGTTATATATAGAGTCATAATCATGCACAAATCATAATCAGGAGTCATAATCAGGAGTCATAATCATACATGAATCATAATCAGGAGTCATATTCACACATGAATCATAATCAGGAGTCATAATCATGCAGGAATCATAATCAGGAGTCATAATCATGAATGAATCATAATCAGGAGTCATAATCACGAATGAATCATAATCAGGAGTCTTAATCATGCGGGAATCATAATCAGGAGCCATAATCACAAATGAATCATAATCAGGAGTCATAATCATGCATGAATCATAATCAGGAGTCATAATCATGCATGAATCATAATCAGGTGTCATAATCACAAATGAATCATAATCAGGAGTCTTAATCATGCAGGAATCATAATCAGGAGCCATAATCACAAATGAATCATAATCAGGAGTCATAATCATGCATGAATCATAATCAGGAGTCATAATCATGCATGAATCATAATCAGGAGTCATAATCACAAATGAATCATAATTAGGAGTCATAATCATGCATGAATCATAATCAGGAGTCATAATCACAAATGAATCATAAACAGGAGTCATAATCACACAGGAATCATAATCAGGAGTCATAATCACAAATGAATCATAATCAGGAGTCATAATCACAAATGAATCATAATCAGGAGTCATAATGTATAGTAGCTTGTCTGTTGGATTGGATCGCACGGGCCAGCCTTCTCTCCCCACGTGTATCAATGAGCCTTGGTCTCCCATGACCCTGTCACCGGTTCACCACTGTTCCTTGGACCACCTGGGAACACCCCATAAGAGCTGCAGTGTTGGAGATGCTCTGATCCAGTGGTCTATCCATCACAATTCGGCCCTTCATCAAACTCGCTCAAATCCTTACACTTGTCCATTTTTCCTGCTTCTAACATCAACTTTCAGGACAAAATGTTCACTTGCTGTCTAATATATCCCACCCACTAACAGGTGCCATGATGAGGAGATAATCAGTCTTATTCACTTCACCTGGCTCTGGTCATAATGTTATGGCTGATTGGTGTATATGGCCCCTGTAGCATTTGTAGTATCGCAAAGTACAGCTTTACATTGCTTGAACGAATCAAGCAGCAACATGTGAACACAGGTGAAGACAGTTAGCTAGCAAAGCAGTGACAGGACTAGAAAATGAGACTCAAGCACATAGAATTCATTGCCATGGAAACCAGTAGGGAAAATGTGAAGTCTATGTTATACCACTTATAAGTGCAAAAGAAATGTTAGATGTGATTTAAACCATAAGGGAAATGATGAAGCGTACAGAAAAAACTCATGTCCTGAGTATGATGTACGAGGTACGATGGTGTGTATATGTGACCTTTGACCTGACCTGGAGAAGGGACGTGTGCGTTTTTTGATCTGGAGGACACTGATCGAGACGTAGAGCGATCCATCGATTCTCATCACGAGCCGAGGAAGAGCAGAGCGCCTGATTACGACTGATGGAGTCACACCGGGAAGGCCTGAGGGTGTGTGTGTGTGTGTGTGTGTGTGGTGTGGGGACCCCCTGCAGCTTTGAAGCAAACGAGATGTATATCAGATCATGTTTACATTTTAATTTGGTGGCCAGTGGTAAGAAGATTGGCTACAAATTGAAAAATGAAGATCAGGTGTGGGAATGTGTGTGTGTGTGTTCTTTCCTAACTAATCGGGGACACGCAGAGAATTTAGCTGAAACCTTATCATCTGTGCCCCACACACACACACACGCACACACACACACATCACAGGTGGGAGTACATTGAATCAGCGTGCTTCTTGTTTCATACGCGAGCCAGACACGATCCTATAAAACTCCTTCTTTTCATTCTTGTCACATGTTTAAGAAAGCCATAACAGTGTTTATGGAGCACTGGTGTGTGTGTGTGTGTATGTGTGTGTGTGTGTGTGTGTGTGTGTGTGTGTGTGTGGAGGCAGGACACAGGCCTCGCGAGTGCTGCCTTGTGGGACAGGAACATCTTGATTTCATTACAGTGAGGTGGAACTCCAATCATCTGTTCAGTCAATCAGCGAGAACAAGAGAGAGCACAGAGCTCTGAGAGGAGATACCATTAAACACTGGTCCTGAGAGTGAGACAGGTAATGCTGAGAAGGAGATGGGTAACACTGAGAGTGAGACAGGTAATGCTGAGAGTGAGACAGGTAATGCACAGAATGAGACAGTTAACACTGAGAGTAAGACAGGTAACACACAGTGTAAGACAGGTAATGCACAGAATGAGACAAGTGTGTGTGTCTGAGAGTGAGACAGGTAATGCCAAGAGTAAGACAGGTAACACACAGTGTAAGACAGGTAACAAGAGAGAGCACAGAGCTCTGAGAGGAGATACCATTAACCACTGGTCCTGAGAGTGAGACAGATAATGCTGAGAAGGACTCAATTACTGTGTAATGCTGAGACAGGTAATACTGGGAGTGGGCAATTAACACACAGATTGAGACAGGTAATACACAGAATGAGACAAGTAACACTGAGAGCGAGACAGGTGATGCTGAGAGTGACACAAATAACACAGAGAGTAAGACAGGTGACACTGAGAGTGAGACAAGTAACAAACAGAGAAAAACAGGTAACACACACAGTGAGACAGGTAATACTGAGCGTTAGACAGGTAATACACAGAGGGAGACAGGTAATGCTGAGAGTGAGACAGGTAACACAGATAGAGACATGTGATACTGAGAGTGAGACAGGTAACACAGAGAGGGAGAAAGGTAATACAGAGTGAGACAGATAACAGTGAGAGGGAGACAGGTACCATTGAGAGGGAGACAGATAACAATGAGAGGGAGACAGGTAACACACAGAGTGAGACAGGTAACACTAATAGGGAGACAGGGAAAACTGAGAGGGAGACATCTACATACTAAAAAAGTGAGACAGATAACACAGTAAGACTGCTAAACCCAGAGCGTGAGACAGGTAAACAATGAGTAAGATAGGTGAACCCTGAGAGTGAGACAGGTAAACAATGAAAGCTAAATGCTAAGAGTGAGACAGCTAACACACTAAGTGTGAAACACCTAACACTGAAAGTAGGACAGATAACACAGAGTGAGACAGCTAAACCCTGAGAGTGAGACAGGTGACACTGAAAGTGAGACAGCTAACACAGCATGAGATAAACACTGAGAATGAGACATGTAATTCTGAGAGTGAGACAGGTAACACTGAGAGATAACTACCGCTCTTCATTTCTCCCTCTTTCTTCCTCCTGGTCTCTGTCATCCACCACTCTCTCTCTCTCTCTCTCTCTCTCTCTCTCACACACACACACACACACACACCTTTCTGCTGTCACTCACACTCAGCTGAAGCTGATCTTTGTCCATTTCCCACAGTCCTCTGGCTCTCTCTCTCTCTCTCTCTCTCTCTCTCACACACACACACTCTTTCTCACACAGACACAGTTACACACTTATATAATGTGAGATGAGCTGGAAGCTGCTCTGTGTCTCATTCTCTGTGTCTCTGTGTCTGATCATCACTCAGCTGCTGTAAACACTGCTACACTTAAACAAACAAACAAACAAACAAACAATAAAAGGTTATTTATTTATTTATTTATTTATTTAATTAATTTATTAATCTATTTATCTATTTATTTGTTTGTTTGTTTGTTTGTTTGCTTTTGCACTGTCTAGTGCCTCAAATATAATTAAATACATTCAGCTATTAGCTGAAAGTAGGTGTGGCCTAATCAGGTAACACTGAGAGTGAGACAGGTAAACACAGTGAGACAGGTAATACTAAGAGTAAGACAGCCAATGCTGAAAGTGAGACAGCTAATGCTGAGAGAGCTAATATTGAAAGTTAGACAGCTAATACTAAAAATGAGAAAGCTAATGCTGAGAGTGAGACAGCTAATACTGAAAGTGAGATGGCTGATGCAGAGAGTGAGACAGCTAACACTGAGAGTGAAACAGCTAATAATGAAAATGAGAAAGCTAATGCTGAGAGTGAGACAGCTAATACTGAATGTGAGACAGCTGATACTGAGAGTGAGACAGCTAATACTGAATGTGAGACAGCTGATACTGAGAGTGAGACAGCTAATACTGAATGTGAGACAGCTGATACTGAGAGTGAGACAGCTAATACTGAATGTGAGACAGCTGATACTGAGAGTGAGACAGCTAATACTGAATGTGAGACAGTTAATACTGAAATTGAGTCAGCTAATATTGAGAGTGAGACAGTTAATATTGGGAGTGAGACAGTTATTATTGATAATGAGACAGTTAATATTGAGAGTGAGACAGTTATTACTGGGAGTGAGACAGCTAATATTGAAAGTGAGACAAGTAAACACTATTACATTATAACAGGCTATATAATAAGTACATTCACTGTGATTATCTACAGTAAGTGACTTTTACACACACACACACACACACACACACACACACCCCACTGCGTTTCCCACACTGTCCCCAAGCCCTGGCCTTGATGTTATTGCGTGATTAACGCTGCAGTGAGTCAGCTCTAATCTGTTCAAACACACACACACACACACACACGTCCCCTGTGAGCAGCCTCCCATCACACCTGACTCCTCTGCTGTGGTTGTTTTTAATGGACGCCGTGTGTCCCAGCGGTAGGGGGGCTGTACTGACAGCGAGGGACACACTGATACAAACCTCACTTCCTGTTTTCCTTCACACTCTTATCACTGATTTTCACAGCCTCCTCTCTCTCTCTCTCTCTCTCTCTCTCATCACATGATAGACACCAACACATCCCTCGCTCACTATATGGCTTTGTAGATATAACATCATTTAGCCACGCCCACATCTCCACTATGCTATTTGGATCAACTCCATGTATATTACATACACTCCATAAAGTAACTTCATGTAAAAGAAAAAGGCCAAAATAAAAAAAAAGATTTTATTTAAGTCAAGTATTTATCATTAGTCATATCAAGTGATCTATATTAACTGATCTATATTAACTGATTCATATCAAGTGATCTATATAAACTGATCTATATTAACTGATTCATATCAAGTGATCTATATTAACTGATCCATATCAAGTGATCTATATAAACTGATCTATATTAACTGATTCATATCAAGTGATCTATATAAACTGATCTATATTAACTGATCCATATCAAGTGATCTATATAAACTGATCTATATTAACTGATCCATATCAAGTGATCTATATTAACTGATTCATATCAACTGATCTATATTAACTAATCTATATCAAGTGATCTATATAAACTGATCTATATTAATTGATTCATATCAAGTGATCTATATAAACTGATCTATATTAACTGATTCATATCAAGTGATCTACATAAACCAATCCATACTGACTGATTCATATCAAGTGATCTACATAAACCAATCCATACTGACTGATTCATATCAAGTGATCTACATAAACTGATTCATATCAACTGATTCATATCAAGTGATCCATATCAACTGACTCATATCAAGTGTTCTATATAAACCACTCGATATTGCCTGATCCATATCAACTGATTCATATAAACTAAATCATATCAAGTGATTTATATCAAATGATCCATATCAACTGATTCATACCAAGTCATGTGTGTGTGTGTGTGTGTGTGTGTGAACTCGCAGTAGCAGGAGGCTTTTTGCAGCAGGGTGTGGAGGTCCAGGTCATCTCCTCTCTCTCTCTCTGTTCCTCATGGTGTCTCTTTGAACGAGGTGGACGGCGTGTGGAGTGGAAGAGCAGGAAACAGGTGCTGCTCAGCTCAAGCTGCTCCCACTGTTTGATATCCTTTATAAGAAGCAGACGGAGTGGCGGGGTATAGCCACAAACAGATGCTACGAGGGAAGGAAAGACGGCTTCATCTCAGCACCACCCTGTTCTCCAGGCACAGATGGAGGACGTACAAGACATTCAGTAAAGATCGTACAAAAGAGCAGAGGATTACAGACTGAACGCTCACAGAGGAGCTGATGAAGAGGGGTGACAGTTTTGACAGTGTTACAGCTAAAAAAAAAATAGACTGATTTGTATCTACTGATTCATATTGACTGATTCATATCAACTGAGTCATTCTGACTGATTTGTATCAGCTGAATTATATCAAATGAATTAATATCAACTGATTTATATTGACTGATTTATATAGTCTGATCCATACATACAATGTACATAATGCACACATTTTGCACAAATTTATAATTACTCTTTTCTTAACACTTGATTTGTTTCAAATGATTCAAATCAACTGACTAATATTACCTGATTCCTATCAACTAATTTCTATTAACTGATTCATATAGACAGATCCATATTAAACTGTATAAATTGATTCATATTAACTGAGTCACATTTACATATTTTTATCAGCTGATTTATATCAAATGAATTAATCTAAAATTATTTATATTGCCTGATTTATATAGCCTGATCCATATTGGGTGATTTACATAAATTGATTCATTTTGACCGGTTCATATTCATATTGATTTGTTTCAAATGATTCATATCAACTGACTAATATTACCTGGTTCCTATCAACTAATTTATATAGACTGATTCATACTGACAGATCCATATCGACTGATTCTTATCAACCGATTCATATCAACTGATCCTTAACGACAGATTCATATCGACTGATTCTTATCAACCGATTCATATCGACTGATTCTTATCAACTGATTCTTATCGACAGCTCCATATCGACTGATCCTTATCAACCCATCCATATCGACTGATTCTTATCGACAGATCCATATTGACTGATTCTTATCAACCGATTCATATCGACTGATTCATAATAAATGATTTATTTTGATTCACACTGGCTATTTCATATTTACTGATTCATATTAAATTATTCATATCAAATGATTCATATCAACTGACTCATATCAACTAATTCATAATGACTGATTCATATCAACTGATTTGAATCAATTGATTCATGTAAACTGTGTTTTACTAAAATAAAAAAAAAAGCAGGATAAAGTTCTTTATAGTAAACTCCATCGCATTTACATCCACTCACACATCATAAACCAGCGGCGGCCAGGCAGTCTCACACAACTCGCCTGTGGTTTTACTGTCTTCCACTTTATTAGCTCAGCTAATTATAGCAATAAATTAGCACATGATTTGAAGCAGGTGTGTGAAAGCAGGAAACAGTGCAGTTCATTATAACAGCACAGTTATGGTACAATATTTATAGCATCACAGTATAACGTTTATATATAAAATAGTTTTTCTTCCTTAATTTTCTCCACAATTTAGTCACAGGTATGTAAACGTGTATAACGCTGTTTAAATGTCAGCTTCACGTCACGGATCAAGCAGATGTTTTTCTTTATTTTTTTTTTTACGATCAGTTAAAAATGGACAGCACCTGCACTCGATCATTTTCATAAACCAGCACTTTACAGCGTTAAAGCTCGGCCTTCAAACAGTGCCTGCTGTGTCACTTAAAATGCTAGCTATGCTAACATCCTGATGATACCAGAACACTGAGACTCATGAGACCGGGTTAAAAAGAACTGGAACCTTTTCATAAATCAGTGTTTGGTGTGTTATAGCAAGTGAACGTGAACATACTAATAAGGTAATTAATAATAAAAGATAATAATTAATTAGCATGCTAATTCCAGTTGAAGTCTATGTCAGCCAGGTCCTGGGGGCAGAGCTTTGTGTAACTTGGTGTATATATCTACTTTAAAGATATCTAATCTTAGACAATTCTTGTTCCTTTATTTATTTCCAAAAGCACTGGAAATCTCAACATTTGGAAGATCACACTTGTACCTTAAGGATGTGTTTTTGTTCATTTGTTTGTTTATTTATTTATTTATTTATTTATTACATTTTATACCACCAAAGTGCTGCATCAACGCTACACACACACACACACACACACACACACACACACACATCTGGAAACAGATCCATGTCCTCGCACAAGGCCATCTTTCTCACCCAGGCTCCGCCCCCAAGCTGCGTACATAGCCGCAGTAAAAATAAATTGCCTCTGACGACGTGTTAATCCTCTCTGACAAAGCGTCTCGGGTCCGAATTATGTTGTCATTTTTTATTGCCCAACTGACACCTGTTTATAATACGGAGAGGCCCGGCTGTGACATACATCTCTGTTTATCCAGCCTGAAACCGAGCCGCTTTGCTTCGGACACCAGAATAAAGAGGAGACCTGGGTGGTACTGGACCTTCTGTACTCCTGCTGGCTGTGGCTCAGCTTTATGGATGGCTCTGGACTCGTCTCTTGACACCTACCTCAGAAAATAGAGATCTCTGTGAAAGTGTCCTTCACTGATTGCCAGCGTGGGAAATATACTATGCTGCACTACAATCTCTGATTTATACTCTTAAGAGTTCTTTACATTTTCTCAAGAGATTCCACTCGGAAACCTTGTGTGAAAGGCAATCTCCCAGATCTGTGGAAAAGTCACTAAATCTGGACGTTTCATGGCTTCTTCATGAAACTCGATCTAAAACTCAGAGCTTTACTGGATTTAGGGTGCAGTACTAAATTAACAAAGTAAACAAATGCATGAATCAATCTATAAAAATAGAAAAATAGAAAGATTCTCATCTCCAGTCCTGTGAAGGGATCTTGTAAAGAATCAGGTGTTTTTTTGTGCAGAATCACTTCAGAAGTTTCAGGAAGTTCGTATTCAGGAGTCAGGAAGTCATAAGTACCACCTCATATGCGTTTAATCACTTCTCTTCATTTGATGCAATAAATACCGCAGTTTGTTTTTAACTCTACATCCAGAAAATGGTCACCTGGTTTGCTTGTGTTTCAGTAACTTGCCCCATAAACCAATCACATGACTGAAATCTGAAATTTCTGAGGCGAGGAAACATTCGATTTCAGTAAACAGTACAGTGGACAGTCTGTTGATTCCACCATGTTTTCTGACTAACACACCCCTAACTGGGAAACTCAGACCTCAAAGGAAATCCCACTCATAATTACGACTTTAGCTCGTAAATATCATCTTTCTCATGTTACTTGAACATGAAATTACTCAAGTTTTGTTGATGTGTGAATTTGGTGTAAATCTTTTTCTATTCCCTAAAAGAAAGTTGAGCAAAGCAAAGCATGTGTCCGGTAAACTGTGAAGGAAATCATCTCGATACGGACGGCGACTCCAGTCTCAACCAAATGAACGTGCAGAAACTGAGCGGGATATGTAAATGTGTCGCACTTGTGTTTGGTAAGTGACGTGAGAAACAAAGCGCTCCAGATGTTTTCTCCAGAACATTTTCCAGAAGCTTTTTTAAAGCCAGTATAATCTGTACATGCCACTCTAATCTAATCATAGTGCATACATTTAGTGCAGTCTTTTCCCCCAAAAAAGAAAAAAAATGGCTTGATTGCACATATTTCAACACAGTCGTTCTTTGTGAATGCGCTCAGAGCTAGCACGGACCCGTCGCACCTCCCGAGCGGATGTCGGCTAGGCTTGCAGGCACGGCGCTCTCTCAGCGTGATAGGAACTGGCATGAGTTTGCATGGTATTACGCAGAACCCCAGTCCGTTTCAGCTGCACAGGACACGCCGGGGATCAGCATCAGCGTCCAGCAGGAAGGCTCTCGCGGGCTCCGGCTGAAGCCAGACTAAACTGTGGCAAAGCCAAGACTCTCGCTGGAGATCTGAGCCAAGATGTTCTGGTTAATCAGATTGATTAGGGGCTGCTGCTCTGGTGTGGGTCTTGACTTGAGGTTCAGAGTCACCAGACTGAGGCGCTGTGCTGTGAGAGCGTGTGAGAGCTGTGTGAGATTTTACACAGATGCCATGCTTTCACTTTAATTCATCACAAAGTTCAGTTCAGGGGGAAAAGAGTATTAATGCATGGAATAAAAGATCGGAAGTTCGAAAAACTTTTTCGCAAATGACGTATCTTCGAGAAACTCGAATTATTTTTGATCTGCGTTGACGTAATTCTGAGGGTGGAGTCTTGATTTAATACTCATAGATAATTTGGAGGATTTGAGACTTGATGTTCACAATTATTCACTTTAGCGATTTTTCTTCACCCAATTTCTCACTTTCTCTAGATCAGCTCAGTGTCTCTTAATCTGCACCTCGAATGTGATAAACCACGGGCGCTATACTATTAACATCAGTGTACTAGGACCTTGTTTCTATAGTAACAGCAGGACGATCTCCATAATGATCGCTAAGACTTGCTGAACTTTATATCAGAAGTCTTTTTTATGGAAGGAGTCTCCATTGCGAAATGACGTTCACACTCTCATCACTCGCTGTGGTAAAGTCACCATGAAGTAGCTGTTCCCATTCCTGGTTGCCATAGTGATAACGTCTCTCAGTGGGTGGAGCAACTCGCAAGCTTTGTAAGAAGTGGCAATGAGTGTTTGTAGCTGCTATAACATATATGAGAACAAGAATGAACTCACTAACAGTGCAGGAACTATAACTGGATTCAAAATAGGACATAATTTATTATTTTTATTGAATAAAAATGAATAATTGTAGCAGTTTAGGAATAATAACATACATTTCCTAGAGAATATTCTTCCTATACAGCACATCCCACACACATAAGTCTGAGAATTTATCTGCATGGATGGATGGATGGATAGATAGACAGAGGTATAGATAGATAGTTATATAGGTAGATAGATTGATAGATGGATGGATGGATCAGAATGATATATTTTTTTAAACATCTCATTCAAAAGCTGATCTCTACACGTGAAACGATGTTTGATCTTTCATTCCTACACCTCCCTACTCCCAGACTCCAACTTCCTTCCCCAGGACAAACCCGGAGCGTTCAAACAGCCAGAAACGTTTCCGTATTTCAACAAAAAAAAAGTCCGAATTGGCGTTGAGGTTTGAATAACAGCGTGTCAGGCAGGAGGCCCGTGGCCTGGTATGAATTCCTGATTCTGAAAGCTGAGCTGTTAAAATGAGCGTTTATTCAGGGGATGTGGGAAAGTGAGGTAGCGGAGGTAATGTAGACCCCCAAAAAACTGCTCTGGAAATGAAGAAGGAAGCTGAGATCTGAATGACCTTACTGTTACCTTGGCGACGGCATAGCGCTCTTGTCTTCCTGGTGCTCTGTGAATGCAGTGCCGTCCCAGGAACTGGCCGTCCACTCATTTCCTGTCTGTCGCCTGTTTAAATTATGCTCTCTCTCTCTCTTTCTCTCTCTCTCTCTCTATCCGTACTGTTTCATTCACTTTGGCACCACTTCCTTGGAAAGCATTCAGTATTCAGACATTGGGGGCAGCTCGCTGATGGACGCCTTCTTGAGAAGGCAAAGCTTTCCAGCTCCAAAGAATTCTGGCCCCAACTTTCTATCTATCTATCTATCTATCTATCTATCTATCTATCTATCTATCTATCTATCTATCTATCTATCTATCTATCTATCTATCTATCTATCTATCTATCTATCTATCTATCTATCTATCTATGTGGTTCTATGTCCCTCCACTGATGTGACTTTTTGTGTAATTGATGTGTAATTTTTCCCAAAGCTAGGCAAAAAAGTTCAATCTAGAACCATTAATGGATGGATGGATGGATGAATGGATGGACAGAGAGATGGATGGACAGACAGATAGATAGATAGTCAGACGAATGGATAGTCCCTTTAGTCAGTCGGGTTCTTTGGGGGGAAAAAGATCAGTCAGCATTCAGATCTAAAATTCTTAATAATCCCTTCTATATAGTACCTTTAGAAGTTCCTCCTGAGGAACAACAAAAGAACCCTAGAGACTCGAGGGTTAACCTTGCTTCCTCAGAGTGCAGACAAAATCACATTTTGTCAGTGAACACTGTCTTGACTAGAAGCCAGTGTGTGTGTGAGTTGTGTGTAAAGTTCTAGAACCGGTTGATTTCTGCAGAGGCGTCATGTTTGTTGGCTTCCAACATCAATCATCACCACCACTGAGTGTTTTATCTGCTTCTGCACTGCGTGAGAGAATCCCAAGTCCAAAACATAAGCCGCCCACGCTGGTGAAAAGCCCAAGGAACTAATCTGCACTCGCTGACTTGAACACTCAGTGTGTGTGTGTGTGTGTGTGTGTGTGTGTGTGTGTGTGTTTGATAAACTCCACCAGAACATTGAGACAGTTCCCAAAAATGGCAGTCTGCTTTTCCATCAGGAATCCACTTGAGGTTTTCTCTCTCAGGCCCATGAGCACGTGGATGGAGTCATTATCTCAGACGGGGCTCTCGCAGGCCTCCTTCAGCCAGGTGTCTGGCCAGATTTGGCAGTCTTGTCTGTCGAGGAGGGAGCGAGGGACGGCGGAAGGGTGCTTGACGAAACCAGGGAACAAAAACATGCTAATTTAGGATTTGGCCCAATGAGAGTTATGTGATTTCACGCCGCTCAAAAAACAACAACAACAAAAATAAAAAGCAGACGGATTTTGTATGTCGTCTTGTCTTTATTTAACACAGTGTGGTCTTTCTCTTGCTTTTCTCTTCTCTCCGCCCCTCTTCTGTCTTTTTTTTTTTTTCATATTTTGGAGAGAAAAGAGTTTGCAAGAGTGCAAGAGTTCTGCTCTGTCCAGACTGCAGGGCTGAAACTCCCTGGAAGGCTGTTAACTCTGAATTTATTACGCTCGTTTCAATTTTCGGTGCGTGTTCCCCTCGAAATGAGGGAATTGTAAAAGCGAGCCGCTGTTTTCCACCGTGCCGGACGGCCCAGATCCAGCCCAGGTCCAGCTCTGTTGGTTTTTACATGTCCCAGAGTGTGCTACGAGTACTGTGCTGAGAAGTGAGCTGCTTCAGTAAGCTCATTTTTTTTCTAGAGTAAGTCTGGACAGCACATTAGGTTGGAGTAATGAACACCCCACGTCTAATGTGTTAAAATCCTCGCTGTGTGAGGTTGTGCGTCACTTTGGACAAACCCGAGCTGCTCCATCAGACCAGGCCAGACATTATGGATGGCTCCCACATGGCTCGAGCTCACTCCTCACGCCTATTTATCAGTTGTTGTTTTCACGCTTTTTCAGACTCAGTTCATTAGAGTGAACTTACCCTGCTGCTAAAAGCCTTGTGTTTTTGTTTACATACAGAAATACGTATGTTCTATTTCGAGAAAGCTTACAGTAATTCAAATCAACACTCTTTACAACCGTGATGAGCGGAAAAGCATCTCAAAACACATCAGCTACATCAGCAACAACTCACAGAAAGTTGCACCTCGTCTACAGGAAACTGAATTAAAATATAAATACAAATATAAATATAAATATAAAATGAATATAAGACTCTTGGCAGGTTGGTGAGGTCTGGAGGAAGCTGATCAAGGAGAAACGCTTTCCGTAATCATGTTAATGAATGAGAAAGTGGTGCAGAAGAAAGAAAAAATAAACAAGGATCAGCTGCAGGAACATTCATCAGGTCCCAGTTTAGTCATTAGGTCCCAGTTCTGCAAGATTTGCTGCAAAAAAAAGTCTAAAAATAAATGTGTCTAAGTCTTCACGCTAATTAAGCAGGTAGAAAAATTAATAATTATTTAAATAAATAAATAAAAAAAATAAATAATAAAATTAGTAATCAAATGAATAATAATCAAGAAGAATTAATTGAATAAAAATAAATTTAAAAAATAAATAAACATTTTTTGATATGCAGACAAAAAAGTGGTGTAGAGTCAGTGAAAAAAATATATATTAATATGTAAAAGATGCAGCAAACAGACACATTAATGAAGACTATAAACAAATGCAATAAATAAAAAAACAAGCAAACAAATAAATATATATATATATATATATATATAAATGAAGAAGAAAACAATTGTTTTTGAAGTACGTGAAATGAATGAGTCTTAGTTTGATAAATCTCATGCTAATCGAGCATGCAGAAAAATAATTAAACAAACAAACAAACAAACAAACAAACAAACAAACAAATAAATAAATAAATAAATAAATAAATAAATAAATAAATAAATAAATAAATAAATAGATAAATAAATAAATAAACTTTTTGAGATATACAGACACCAAATAGAGTGGTGTAGAGTAAGTGAAAAAAAAAATGAATATCTGAAAGATGCAGCAAACAAACACTTTAATAAAGTCTATACACGAATTCAATAAATAAAAAATACATCAGCAAGCAAGCAAATAAATATATAAATGAATAATAAAACAAATGTTTTTGATGTACAGATGTAAAATAAAGGACTCCAGTTGTGTTAAACTTGTGTTCCTCTGCAAGTCCCAACAGTTTGCTCATCAGAACTTTTTATTTTATTTTTATTTTTTGGGGAAAATAATAAATAATAAATTGGAGTCTGCACATTAAACCTCTGGGGATCTGTCACAATGTGATTTGTTGCTGAACTGAAACCCAAACTACTGCAGACAAAAAAAAGAAAAAAAAGAAAACAGAGTGTTCTGGTTGCTAGGAGACGACTTGACGGACATTTTTATTATTATTTTTTATTTCTTTTTTTTCTCTGTTTTGTTCCTTATTTCCACTGAGATTAATAGGAGTTTACATCGAGTTACACAAGTAAAAGAAGGAAAAAAAAAACTTGAAACTTGAAATACAAACAACAAACAAACAAACAAACAAACAAATAAATAAATACATAAATACATAAATACATAAATACATAAATACATAAATAAATAAATAATAAATAAATCTTTGACAAAATAAAATAGTGTAGAATGAATGGCAAAAATATGAGAAATATACTACTAATACAGTTAAAATACAACAAATAAAATTAACTAAGCAAACAAATAAATAAAAAACAACAAACAAATAAATACAAAACACTTTTTTTTACAACAGCTGCATCAAACAAACAAATGTGAGAAAGAAAGAAAGAAAGAAAGAAAGAAAGAAAGAAAGAAAGAAAGAAAGAAAGAAAGAAAGACCAGACTGTTTGTTTATTTATTTATTTATTTATTTATTTACTTATTTTTTTATCCAGAGATAATAGAGAGATTGATGGAATAGTGATTGATGGAATAGACACAGAGTCACTCCAGTGTCCTCATGGAAGTGAAGCCTGTTACTCGAGGAAGAATGATGAAGAGCCAGAAGCTGGAATGTTTCAGTGTGGAATGTTACTCCAGTTGTAATGAGACTCCAGCTGGAGAGTGAAGAGGACCAGTGAGGATAGAAGCAGAGACCAGTCCATTCTGCAGCTGATTATTGATCTTCAGTCATGCATCTCTGCAGCTGATATGCGATCGTTGCTATAGCAACAGCCCCTTCTCAGAGTCTTATACTGACTATTGACTTGTACAGAAGGAGTCTCCAGTGTCAGAGTCTCCTGTGTCTTCAAGACTGTTAGATGATGGTGTTTTTGATCATTGTGTGTTTTTGATCCACAGAGATGTTATGCCTCCATCACAGACCCATGACTCTGATCCCTGAGCGCCTCCGGGCTCGTCTTATGCTGCTCTAATTTATTACTGGCTTTATTATCCCCTTACATATCTCTCTCGCTCGTGTTCACGTCCGTTTGACTCTCGACTATAAAAGAGCGCTGGAAACGTTTTTTCCCGCATTGAGAACAAACATCAAGATCAGAGCGAATAAAAAAGAACACTTTCCAGTCATGTGCAGCTTCCCGTGGAGTTCGGAGCGGCTTCAAAGAGTAGTGCTGCGTTCACGATCGGGTTCAGACCCCACAACACATCGCTCCATCTCCTCACTGCTCATCGGGAGCTCCCTCCATCCCTCCATCCATCCATCCATCCATCCATCCATCCATCCATCCATCCATAGCTCCTCAGATCCTACAGACATTAATCACCAGTTAACTGTGTGTGAGAGAGAGAAAGAGAGAGAGAGAGAGAGAGAGAGAGAGAGAGAGAGAGAGAGAGGGTGACTGAAAGATAGAGAGAGTGTGTGAGTGAGTGAGGGAGAGAGAGAGAGAGAGAGAGAGATAGTGGGTGAGTGAGTGAGTGAGGTGAGAGAGAGAGAGTGGGTGTGTGAGAGAATGAGAGAGAGAGAGTTTTTTTTTGCTTTAAATGGTGATTACAATGTTATTTCTGTCCACTTGGGAAAAAAAAAAACTTGTAGTATCCCTGGAGAAGATTTTTTTACATGCCTCCCTCCATCCAGGAGCAATTTCTGAGGAAGAAGAGGAGGAGGATAAGGAGGAGGAGGAAGAAGAATAAGAGGAGGAGGAGGAGGTGGTGGTGGTGGCGGAGGAGAAATGGTTGTTGACTTTGGAATCTTTGCGTGTTGCTCTTTGTCATGACTGAAGGCCGCGCCGCTCTTTATGGGGCATCAGACGGACATTTGGAGTGCAGGGGCCCCGCTCGGGCTTTGATGTGGCCCTCCTGCCATTTTCTTCTCCTCCTCCAGCGCCGTGCCGCGGGGTCAGGACGAGTCGAGGAGAGCTGCTTCACACTAGCGCTGCACTTTTTTCACCACATAAACTCCTTCGCCTTTTTATTCCTCATACATCTGCTGCACACAAAACCCTGAAATCTAAACATCTCTGTGTGTGTGTGTGTGTGTGTGTGGAAGTTCTCCAGCTCTCTGTGTGGAAATGGAAGAGTGAAAGCTGGGATGCTGATCGCTCGAGTCTGAGAAGTATTTCCTGTTTGTTTGTAATGATTATTACCTGATGTGAAGATTTCTTCTATTAGACATCCGTTAGTATTTAATGTCCAAACGCTGTCCAGTTCATACAGCTGGACTCTTCTGGATTCATGTCTACAAGTCAAGCATTTTTGTTTTTGTGGCTAAAAGTTAGAATGCTAATGCATGTCTTGCAATGAGGCTGTTTAACGAAACACAAAAACCAAACCAAAAGCAGCATGAATAAAAATTCCTGAAACAACAAACAAACCTGATGTTACTACAAACAACAAGAACAACAACAACAACAACAACAACAACAAACCAATAATTTTACATATTGTTTCGAAATACAGACACAAAACACACAGGCATCAATGAATCCACAATGAACAAACAAACAAACAGGTAAATAAAAAACAACTGTTAAACAAACAAGGATACAGATCAATTAGTAAATAAGCAAATAAACAATGAAATCAATATAAAAAAATCAAACTTTTCTGTCATGCAGACACAAAAGAAAGTACTCTAGAGAGAAGGACAAAAAATAAAATACAAAAATAACAAGTAAACAAACAAACAAATAAATAAATAAACAGATGGGCAGGCGGGCAGACGGATCGAACAAAGAAAGAAAGAAAGAAAGAAAGAAAGAAAGACAGAAAGAAAGAAAGAAAGAAAGAAAGAAAGAAAGAAAGAAAGAAAGAAAGAAAGAAAGAAAGAAAGAAAGAGATTTAAATCTGTATGTTTCTGTAAAATAAATCCCTATGTCTGACTATAATAATACACAGATTAAAGTGAGTATAAGTGACTATAATAATACACAGATTAAAGTGAGTATAAGTGACTATAATAATACACAGATTAAAGTGAGTATAAGTGACTATAATAATACACAGATTAAAGTGAGTATAAGTGACTATAAAAATACACAGATTAAAGTGTGTATTAGTGACTATAATAATACACAGATTAAAGTGTGTATAAGTGACTATAATAATACACAGATTAAAGTGTCTGTAGGTGACTATAATAATACACAGATTAAAGTGTCTGTAGGTGACTATAATAATACACAGATTAAAGTGTCTGTAGGTGACTATAATAAGGATAATAAAGTGTGTATATGTGACTATAATAAGGATAATAAAGTGTGTATGTGTGACTATAATAAGGATATTAAAGTGTCTATGTGTGACTATAATAAGGATAATAAAGTGTGTATATGTGACTATAATAAGGATAATAAAGTGTGTATGTGTGACTATAATAAGGATATTAAAGTGTCTATATGTGACTATAATAAGGATAATAAAGTGTCTATATGTGACTATAATAAGGATATTAAAGTGTGTATATGTGACTATAATAAGAATATTAAAGTGTCTATATGTGACTATAATAAGGATATTAAAGTGTGTATATGTGACTATAATAAGGATATTAAAGTGTCTATATGTGACTATAATAAGGATATTAAAGTGTCTATATGTGACTATAATAAGGATATTAAAGTGTATATATGTGACTATAATAAGGATATTAAAGTGTCTATATGTGACTATAATAAGGATATTAAAGTGTGTATATGTGACTATAATAAGGATATTAAAGTGTGTATATGTGACTATAATAAGGATATTAAAGTGTGTATATGTGACTATAATAAGGATATTAAAGTGTGTATATGTGACTATAATAAGGATATTAAAGTGTGTATATGTGACTATAATAAGGATATTAAAGTGTCTATGTATGACTATAATTAGGATATTAAAGTGTCTATGTGTGACTATAATAAGGATATTAAAGTGTGCATATGTGACTATAATAAGCATATTAAAGTGTCTGTATGTGACTATAATAAGGATATTAATGTGTGCATATGTGACTATAATAAGGATATTAAAGTGTCTATATGTGACTATAATAAGGATAATAAAGTGTCTATATGTGACTATAATAAGGATATTAAAGTGTGTATATGTGACTATAATAAGAATATTAAAGTGTCTATATGTGACTATAATAAGGATATTAAAGTGTGTATATGTGACTATAATAAGGATATTAAAGTGTCTATATGTGACTATAATAAGGATATTAAAGTGTGTATATGTGACTATAATAAGGATATTAAAGTGTCTATATGTGACTATAATAAGGATATTAAAGTGTGTATATGTGACTATAATAAGGATATTAAAGTGTCTATATGTGACTATAATAAGGATATTAAAGTGTGTATATGTGACTATAATAAGGATATTAAAGTGTCTATGTATGACTATAATTAGGATATTAAAGTGTCTATGTGTGACTATAATAAGGATATTAAAGTGTGCATATGTGACTATAATAAGCATATTAAAGTGTCTGTATGTGACTATAATAAGGATATTAATGTGTGCATATGTGACTATAATAAGGATATTAAAGTGTCTGTATGTGACTATAATAAGGATATTAAAGTGTCTATATGTGACTATAATAAGGATATTAAAGTGTGTATGTGTGACTATAATAAGGATATTAAAGTGTCTGTATGTGACTATAATAAGGATATTAAAGTGTCTATGTGTGACTATAATAAGGATATTAAAGTGTCTATGTGTGACTATAATAAGGATATTAATGTGTCTGTATGTGACTATAATAAGGATAATAAAGTGTCTATAAGTGACTATAATAAGGATATTAAAGTGTGTATAAGTGACTCTAATAAGGATATTAAAGTGTCTGTATGTGACTATAATAAGGATATTAAAGTGTCTATATGTGACTATAATAAGGATATTAATGTGTCTGTATGTGACTCTAATAAGGATATTAAAGTGTCTGTATGTGACTATAATAAGGATATTAAAGTGTCTATATGTGACTATAATAAGGATATTAATGTGTCTGTATGTGACTATAATAAGGATATTAAAGTGTGTATAAGTGACTCTAATAAGGATATTAAAGTGTCTATATGTGACTATAATAAGGATATTAAAGTGTCTATATGTGACTATAATAAGGATAATATAGCGTCTATGTGTGACTATAATAAGGATATTAATGTGTCTGTATGTGACTATAATAAGGATAATAAAGTGTGTATAAGTGACTATAATAAGGATATTAAAGTGTGTATAAGTGACTCTAATAAGGATATTAAAGTGTCTATATGTGACTATAATAAGGATATTAAAGTGTGTATATGTGACTATAATAAGGATATTAATGTGTCTGTATGTGACTATAATAAGGATAATAAAGTGTCTATATGTGACTATAATAAGGATATTAAAGTGTCTATATGTGACTATAATAAGGATATTAAAGTGTCTATATGTGACTATAATAAGGATATTAATGTGTCTATATGTGACTATAATAAGGATATTAAAGTGTCTATATGTGACTATAATAAGGATAATAAAGTGTCTATGTGTGACTATAATAAGGATATTAATGTGTCTATATGTGACTATAATAAGGATATTAATGTGTCTGTATGTGACTATAATAAGGATATTAAAGTGTGTATAAGTGACTCTAATAAGGATATTAAAGTGTCTATATGTGACTATAATAAGGATATTAAAGTGTCTATGTGTGACTATAATAAGGATATTAAAGTGTCTATATGTTACTATAATAAGGATAATAAAGTGTCTATATGTGACTATAATAAGGATATTAATGTGTCTATATGTGACTATAATAAGGATATTAAAGTGTCTATATGTGACTATAATAAGGATATTAAAGTGTCTATATGTTACTATAATAAGGATAATAAAGTGTCTATGTGTGACTATAATAAGGATATTAATGTGTCTATATGTGACTATAATAAGGATATTAATGTGTGTATAAGTGACTATAATAAGGATATTAATGTGTCTGTATGTGACTATAATAAGGATATTAAAGTGTCTATATATGACTATAATAAGGATATTATTGTGTCTGTATGTGACTATAATAAGGATATTAAAGTGTCTGTATGTGACTATAATAAGGATATTAATGTGTCTATATGTGACTATAATAAGGATAATAAAGTGTCTATGTGTGACTATAATAAGGATATTAATGGGTCTATATGTGACTATTATAAGGATATTAATGTGTGTATAAGTGACTCTAATAAGGATATTAAAGTGTCTATGTGTGACTATAATAAGGATAATAAAGTGTGTATATGTGACTATAATAAGGATATTAATGTGTCTGTATGTGACTATAATAAGGATATTAAAGTGTGTATAAGTGACTCTAATAAGGATATTAAAGTGTCTATATGTGACTATAATAAGGATATTAAAGTGTGTATATGTGACTATAATAAGGATATTAAAGTGTCTATATGTGACTCTAATAAGGATATTAATGTGTCTGTATGTGACTATAATAAGGATAATAAAGTGTGTATATGTGACTATAATAAGGATATTAAAGTGTCTATATGTGACTATAATAAGGATATTAAAGTGTCTATATATGACTATAATAAGGATATTAAAGTGTCTATATGTGACTATAATAAGGATATTAAAGTGTCTATATATGACTATGATAAGGACTAAGGTGTTGTGTGAAGACGTGACTCAGACGTTTAGACTGTGAGACAGGAGAAAGAGACATTATTAAAACATCAGTGTGTAAGACCGTGCCGTTTTGTCAGGTTTCAGAGCCGAGGCCGGGAGACGAGCCTATCAAAGCAAGCCGCAAATTCCCAGCATGCACTGGCGGGAAGACGAAGGATTAATACATCAGAATAGTTCTGGATCATCCAGACAGGAAGTGCTCCAGTTTCAGGAACATGAAGACTGCCATGAAAACCAAGAGGATTGGAAATGTCCAGCTCTGCAGCTCTGCCTCCCCGTGACATGACGCTAATTCTTTCTTTTGTGCTCGGGTGCATGTCTCAGATGTGTGTGTGTGTGTGTGTATGTGCCTGTGTGTGTCTCAGACGTGTGTCTCAGACGTGTATGTGTGTGTGTGTGTGTGTATGTGCCTGTGTGTGTCTCAGACGTGTGTCTCAGACGTGTATGTGTGTGTGTGTGTGTGTATGTGCCTGTGTGTGTCTCAGACGTGTGTCTCAGACGTGTATGTGTGTGTGTGTGTGTGTGTGTATGTGCCTGTGTGTGTCTCAGACGTGTGTCTCAGACGTGTATGTGTGTGTGTCTCAGACGTGTATGTGTGTGTGTGCATGTGTGTCTCAGACGTGTATGTGTGTGTGTGTGTGTGTGTGTGTGTGTGTGCGTGTGTGTGTGTCTCAGACGTGTATGTGTGTGTGTGTGTGTGTGTGTGTGTGTCTCAGACGTGTATGTGTGTGTGTGTCTCAGACGTATTTGTCAATTACATGCACTGTGAGCATTTGGAAGCAATTTGATGCCATTAATATGAGCATTATTTCAATTGTAATAATTATGGGTTAAATGCTGAGAGCATGTGTAAGGTATTCTTAGACTGGACTTACTGCTGACACACACACACACACACACACACTTCATGCCCTCTCACACAGGTGCAGCTGTGAATGCTGCATCTCATCACATCACATCGCATCTCATGTCATCACGTTAGCTGCGTCCTGACGCGTCACCATCGACCATCATGTGTGCACGTGTAAGCTTCAGTAATCTGAACCGTGTTTGGCTCTTGCACGCAGCGAATCAAATCACGCATGTCGAGATCGATAAGCACTCGGACTGCGCTCGTTTCCTGCCTCCGCTCTCTGTGGTTTGACCCCTGAGTGACCTCCATGCAGCCGCAGCACAGATCTCAACTAGTAAACTCTCTTAACTTTGAACAGCAAGCTTTCTTATACCTTGTCAAGTTTGTGTGTGTGTGTGTGTGACTGAAAGGGGTGGTGGAGAACTTCTCCACAGCCAACCCTCTCCTCTTACTCCCTCTTAAGGACGTCTGCTACCAGAACAACGGCGAGAACAAGACCACCGAAGCGAATTCCTCATCTCCAGCGGCCGACCCCGGAGGCCCATAAAAAGCCTTTTAAACAAAGAATTTAAAGAGCGGGGTTTGTGTAAACCGTGTTTGGAGGGGCGCTCGGTGAGAAAATGAAAGCCGTAATTGTTCGCATTCCAACAGTTTTTCGATACATAAACGATGTGAAGATCAGCCGTGAAGGGGCCAGCTGTTAGTCATTTGGAGCGCAGATAATAATCAGAGCTTCATGCAAAGCAGTGTTCCTCTGACAGGCCTTGAGGCTCGGGCCTGCGCTGGGACGGGATCTGAGACGGTGAACCAACGCTTGGTTTAGTTTAAATAACCTTGGAATGGGTGTGGGTGTGTGTTGGGGGGGTTGTGTCTGCGCACACACACTCAGAGGCATACTGTCAGATGACCGTTAGCGCTGAATAAAGATGACCATATAGAGACAAGACATCTTAAACACTGGTTTTTGTTCCTCACTCTTATCTCAGGCTGAGGATAATGACGTGGACGAGTCGTTTCATTTTCACCACATGTTTTTTGCATTAATGTTTTGTTAAGATGAAACACAGACTGTATTTAGCATCACTGAGAGATATACAGAGGAACCCCAAGCACTTGAGTCCGTTATGTCCTTAAGTACAGTATTTATCTGTTTGTTTTCTGGGTTATTAACACATATTACACCATTTTAAATTGTAAATAAGCCATCTATTTTTTTTTATTTATTTATTTATTTATTTATTTATTTATTTATTTATTTATTTATTTATTAATTTATTTATTTATTATTTATTTATAATACAGGAGACATATACATAGTCTGTTTTTTTATTTTATTTTATTTTGTGGGTTGAACATTTAAATTCCAATCTCTGTATATAACATTTATTATTATTATTATTATTAATTTTGTTAATACAGTAAAAAGAACTTGATATGATAAGCTTGTAAATAAAAAATGTTACAATCTCTGTCTTTTTTTTAAATATTATTTATTGTTAAACAATTCTGGAGACCAAGATATATATATATATATTTAATATTTTATAACATTTCTGTCATAAGGAAAGTATTTTCCCTTATTATTTATTTTTTCATAATACAGGAGACAAAGGAAGTACATTTTTATGTTTTATTTTATATTTTATTTTACTTTATTTTATTTCATTTTATGGGATAAACAGGAAAATATAAATGTTTAAATATCTGTCTATGACTTTTTATTTATTTATTTAGTTATTTATTTTTGTTAATCCAGGAGACAAAAACAGGGTGTATTTTTGTAATTTTATTTTATTTTTAATTTATTTCTGGGTTAAACATGTAAAAACAAATTCTCTGTATAAAATCTCTGTATAAGTCGACTTTTTTATTATTATTATTATTTTTCTATGTCATGAGACCTGTTTTAATGTTCTATCTATCTATCTATCTATCTATCTATCTATCTATCTATCTATCTATCTATCTATCTATCTATCTATCTATCTATCATTTTTGTTGTGAGTAAAATCAGAAAATTACTGCAGATGTTTCTGCAGCAGATACTGCAGAGGAAGAAACCCTGCACACATCTGTAGCAGATATCTTGGTGAACGCTCCACATGCGACGACTGATATTTATAAGGCCGTGAAATCAGCACTGACAAGCTCCATACACAAAAGCCGCAAACAGTCACAACATGATGTCTGTATCAGGGCGAGTAACGGCTTGGCTACATGGCCGGCGTGTCAGCATGACTTAGCCTGCTCGTGCATAAACCTAGCATGGCATCATCTTTAAAGATCACAGAGTTAGGAGAGAAATCTGAAAGCCTCGCCTGGAGGACGTGGAGAGGAAGCAGCTGCGTCGTTCCTGTCAGTCTGAGACGCTCGACGCTCATCCTCGCCGTAGAGCCCACAGACCCGCTGTCACTCTGAGGGTCATGGCACGGGTTCTTCTCAGTTCGCTGTGGTTCTCTGAGTTTATCCGATTTCACACCTCAGGCAGCTGTGAAGCTGTTTGACTGGAAAAAGGAGCTGAAATAGTTTACACACTCATACGTGCAGAGCTGCAGGAGATTTCAGGATATTCCACCTTATCATCAGAGATATTAAATAACAGAACATTCTCCTGTATTTCAGCAGGAACTGATGTGTCATATGGCGAATTCATGCATGCTAGACAACAATGGCCAAGACACTGGGGTAGTAACGAGGAGGTCTTGGATTCAAGCCCCAGCACTGCCAAGCGAAATCTGTTGTTCCCCTGAGCAAGCCCTCATGACTAACCCTGTACTTTAACCCCAACTTCCTAACCTGGGATATGCAAAGGAAATGTTTCTTCTTCTTCTACTGTGTCAAAAACACTTATCAGGTTTGGTTGAGTATTGTGTTGGATCATGTAGAGTTGGATCAGAATGGTGCGAAAAACATCCACTCATCAGCAGTTCTGGTGGCCGAAAGGTTCCTCTCAAGGTTTCCTCCTCATATCGTCTCCTCACCCTTATCCCCTTCTTATTAGAAATTAATTTAAATCTTATGCATATTTCTATATATTACATGTATATATTTCTGTAAAGCTGCTTTGTGACACTATCTGTTATAAGTGACATACAAATAATATAGAACTGAATTGATGTAAGATGAGACTGGACACCCGTGCCTTAGTCATTTTTGGGTTTGTTTCTTGTCTCTGTAGAAGTTCTCCTTGCACTTTTACAGCCTCTGAAAGAGACAAATTCAGTCAAGCTACAACTTAGCTGTTAGAGTACACGATAAGACTGCATCCATAACAGTACAACTTTCTTTTCGTTATCGCTCGACTGCTTTGTTAAAGAATTATCTGGAATGAATTCAATCCCCAGTGACTCAGCTGAGCTTCTAATGAAAGCCTCTTTTCCAAGGAACAGCAGAAAGGGTGCTCATGATAACAGTCCCACGCTACATATATGGTTGAACCAATCAATTGTCACATAAAGACTCGTAGAAAAACATAAAAGTGAGTTGAAGACATGATGTGAAGATTAACTTTGGACTGGAAGAGCTCTGACTCAACACCTTTAGGATGAACTGGAGTCTCCTCAACATCCCACCATCAGAGTCTGATCTCGCTAATGCTCTTCTAGTTGAATGAACACTAATCCCCACAACCACCTGCTCCAACAAGTAGTGGAAAACCTTCCCAGAAGAGAAAAGTGAAGCAAAGATGAAGAAATAAATCTGGAGTGAGATGTTGAACAAGGATGTATGAGTTCTCAGATTCTCCTTTCCGAAGCTTTAGTTCTATTCACTGCTCTTGACACGTGTCTACATCCCCTAGAGAAGCCTCTTCCCCCCAGGCCTTGTGTTCTCCTGACAGGTGTGTCCCTGCTCCGCATTCAGAGGATTAACATGATCCCGTAACATCCCTCCCTCCTTCCCTCTCCGCTGGAATGTGTCCTGGCCTGAAGTGTGAAGAGCTGAGCCGGAGCGAGGCGGGACACATGACCTGCAGCGAAGAGGAGAGGTTAAAGGCGTGGAGGAAGTGTCTTCCTGTCCCGGATACCGCACCCGTTTTCACATCGTGCTGAAGGACTGGGGTCAGCGCAGAAGGCCAGGAAGAGGTGCATTACAAAGGAGGTGGAAGGTGGAAGACATTTCGAGGCACACAAAAGAGAGAGAGACGGTTAATGGTGGCCGGTTAGAGCTGGTGTTCAGGGTGGTGTTGCGTTACATCGGTTAAGCAGAGAACAAACACTGTGCTTTATCATATCCTGGGAAGAGCATCCTACAGAGGGAAAAACACACTGGAAGCCAACAGACTTGTTTTCTATCAGACTCACAGCCAGAACATTATTCACTTATTTATACTGACTGACAAAGTCCATTATTATAGTACTGGTGAAATGGGTTAAAACACATTGCTCAAATCTGATTGGTCAGAAGGTGTTGAGTCATTATTTCTAACAAAAAAAAAGAAAGTTAGTGTTAACACTGGAGACTCCTTCCTTAAACTTCAACGCATCACCTATGTCGTCCGTCTGTTTCACGTGTCACGTCTGTCGTACACGTCCTTGTGGGAGCTGTTAAAGCAACAATGGTTATAAAAGTGCGATGAGAGATCCCCCTGTAACGCCATGTGCACGGATTTAGCCGAAGAAAGAAGTCTGACGTTTCGTGTGTCAGATGCTGCACATTTCTACACCATCTGTCGAGGTGACAATCGGTACTATTGTTAATATTAAATATATCCACAGCTGGCTCGGAGGAATTATTCCACACAGTCAATACAGCAAGAATGAAGAAGGCCATACCTAGCACATGAGCCTGATAAATCAGATATCGGAGATGATTCACCGTGACCCGGTTTGCCTTGAAATGGGGGGGGGTCATCGGGACTCGAAGGCGTCTGTGGAATGAAAGAGAGCGAGAGAGATAAGAGAGAGAGAGAGAGAGAGAGAGAGAGAGGAGAGGAGGAGGATGGGCTGCATGAAGGACACAGAATCTCGGGCGCCATGAGGTAGAACTCGTGAAATGCTACGCCGTTCAGGGTATGACTAGGGGACAAGGAGAGGCCATGCTGAACATTAATCACTCAGTGTGAGACCATGTCCGTGTGTGTGTGTGTGTGTGTTATAGAGAGGCCAAAGACAAGCAGCAGACCAGCAGCAAGTGTCATCCTGCATGTCCTCTTGTGTGTTGCTGTGGGTGTAACCAGAAAGAGATGGACACACAGACAAAAAGCAGACACGGTGTGGGACACAATACAAAAACACAGAGAAATGTCACGTTTTTAATGATAGTATGAGTCTCGAAGTTCTATGTAAAGGAAGTTACAATAGTATGACTCGACTTCTTGTTTTTTTTTCACACTAAACTGGAAAATTGAGGGGCAACGAGTCCTTCCTTTTAACAGCAATGTTTAATGGTGAGAGTGAAAGATACGAGGTTTCTATTTAGATTATAGCAGGAAGTACAGTACCGTCAGAGCTGCTGCTGAAAGTTAATCTACTCTTTCTGACCAATCGGCTTTGAGAACAGCACTGCGCTCTAAAAACAAATAAAACCAGCTAACACTCACGTCTGGTCTGAGACGAGAAAAGAAATACTGAGGAGATTTACTGACATACCTGCTTAACAATATTTTGCAGATAGAGCAGAAGGATGTAAACTTATGACCTCAATTTTTTTTCTAATGTAGGGGCAAAGATACCTCACCTAAGAATGGTCATCTAAGTTACCATAGCAACCTATGGTTGAGGGAACATTTAGCTCTTCATTAACCAGCTACCTGAAACTAGCTAAGGAACTTCTATGTCTTGGGGACCGATGAAGCCTTTCTATTAAACTGCTTCGATAATTGAAAGAAAGTGTAAGGTGAAATGGGTGCCATTACTTTCGGATTGCAGATGAAGCTGTGAGCTGTTTTGAAATGTTTATGGATTTTAGAAAAGATTGAAGAGTGGATTAAATGTGGGAAAGAATTCCAACTGAAATGATGAAACACTTTAATAAGAGGAAGGAGTAAATAATAATAATAATAATAATAATAATAATATAAACTAACATATTAATTATAATTAAGAATAATTTCATTTAATAATAAAATTTTTGTTTAAATAAATTTACACTGTGTTTGAATTTGCTGTTGTGTTAATAATAATAATAATAATAATAATAATGAAAAAGAAACATCTAGTCTAGATTGAAGGAACTCCACTAGATTCTCTTAATTTAAAATAGATAAAAATCCATCTTGGGGTTCCATTTATATGAAGCAAGCGACAGAAACCATTTCAGGTTCTTCTAATTAACACGTGACATGACAGAAATTACCCATGATGCAATGTCTATTATACTGAAATACTTTATGTGTAATAGTTATTTACCGGCCAGTTATTTAGTCTATAAACTAGACTAAGGGTTAATAGGGTGCTACAGAAGGAGCTGGAAAACTTTATCATTCCTAACAGGGAATTCCGTCCAGCCTGCTCTCCATCTTGGACAGATGGCAATAATAGGAGGAAGGAGAGAGTAAGTGAAGTCGCAGTGCATGTTTGAGTCACTCTGTGCATACTCATACTCATACTCATACTTCTTCTCTGCCATTTTTCTTAAGGAACAGTTTCTGTTCAAGCACCGCTGGCTTTTCCAGCCATGTTGTGGTCCAGAGTAAGTCTGTGGGTGGGATTTTTTCAGGGGGTGAGATCCTGGCAGACGGCCCTCCTGTCCTAGTTATATTTAACACAATAAAAAACCTATATGTAGAATATTACAAACTACACATACAGAATTTCCATGATTTTACAAATTGCTTCCAAAAAAGTGGTCAGGAACAAATTCAGGTTGTCGCGAAGTTTTTATTCCTTTGGACTGACATGGCAAGTCCACCCAGGCAGGCTGACTCATTATCCCACAAACGTGGAAAAGTCACACACTCACTTACTAACTCACTCACTTCCTGCTCTATTTTTTTTGCATCTGTCAGAAAAATTGCTGGCCTTGTCCTTAGAAACATAGATCATATTTTACATTTTAATCTGAAATAAATTTAGTTTTTCCTTCATCTTCCATCGAGAGTGACACAGACGACTGAAACCCTGGCCGTCGCGGATTGCCTTCCCGAGTCTGAAGAGCGAGAGAGCGTGAAATGCCTCTTTGCATGATTATCTGTTATGACCTTTAACCTCACTGGACACCTACAGGACCATCTGAATCACAGCAGCGTGATCTGATAACAGCTGAAAACTTCATCAGAGGCTCATGCTGGAATCAGAGAACATACTGAGTAGAGATGTCTGGGATTGATGGGAAACCTCTCTTAATGAAAAATAAAAAGACATGAATATAAAGAACTGAGTGCTATGAACAAGCAATAAAAGGAAGGCTGGGGCTCTTTCCAGCTCAGACTGTAGCTTCATGCAGCTTATCATTGACAGTTAAGTGTTCTGTTTATTTATTTATTTATTTTGTACAATTCCTGTAGGTCCGATGTGGACAACTATTTATTCCAGTGTAATTATTATTAGACACACTTACCTCTTATTCCCAGAGGCCAAAAAAACAGAAATTCCTCCTGTGTTTCTTGTGTCCATGTTGACGATTGAATGTCTTTGTCACGTCTCACTCCACAGTGGAGGTTAATATGAAGCTCATATGAAAGCAGACACTCAGGACTTTGCAGTATTTGTAGTATGTCTGTTTTTCCCTAGCTTATTAAGAGCTATATATTCATAGAAAAGAAAACAAAATTGGTTTATGGTTTAACGTAAATGCTGATATCAACCCCATTTCTCCTCTCTGAGATGCTCCAAGTGCTTGTTCATCTAAAAAGCAGCTCCAACTTTATCGAGTCAAATACTTACCATATAAATCTGTAGATTCAGTGAATAAATACAGACAGAGTCACAGTGTTAAAGAGGGTTTTTTTTTTTGGAGGAAATAAGGGTTCTGTACCAGGGTCTGCTCATCTGGACCAGTGCTGGATCTGGGTTTTGGCAGCAGCTCCCAGTATGAGGGCAGACATTCATTACGAGCTTGTAAACGAAGTTCTGGAGATGTCAACACTGACTTGTTCATTACTAATTGAGTGACCTAATGCACTGTGATACGCAGACGTAGAGGACAGGGCCTGCTCTGTTATATGCCGAGCGTGGCTGGGGCGCGTTTATAGCCCCGTGGGCTACAGCTAGTCCATGCACACGTTTTTTTAAAAGGAGCACCTGTGCCACATAAATCAGTAACAAACTCCCCGACCAGTATGTTACATTTCTAATAAGCGTCACAGAGGACGGGGTGAAGGAGGGGAGGACGTGGGGAGCTCTGGGCTCTGGAAGGGGGTAAGTGAAAAAGAATGGCTACTGTATGGAGCTCGTAATGGGAGCCATCTGTGGGTCGGCCATGTTGAGGCCTCGGACTGTGAGTGTGTGTGTGTGTGTGGAGAAAAAGAAAGGGAAGGAGATTTGCACCAGAGAAGGAAAGCGGGAAGGCACGTCGTAAATCCTGCTCGTTTCGGGTTTTTCGTGATGTTCGGCGCAGCGCTTTGGCCGCAGTAAGCAAATTGCATTTTGATTAGCGATGGTGCACCGGGCTGCTCCCAATCCGCAGCACGCACTCGAGCGCTCGGCTCGTTTCTGCACACTCGACCGCAATCCCCAGCGTCTGGCTGAACGCAGGCCAGGCTATCGGGTTACCGTGCCTACGGTGCAAGAACCCAACTCCGAGTGGAAGCATGACCCGCACTAACTAAATCTCTTGGACAAGGACGGACTGAAGCTGCCTACATCGACTGATTCCAATTAGGGAACCTTTCAGTGTTTCCATGCCACATTAAGAATGCAGCACATAATGCGGTGAAGTTCCACATGTGCTCCTAATAGCTAACATAGCCGAGGAAAGAAACAGACCGTTAACGCAGCAAGTGTTCGTGTTGGATTACGACCCAGGATTAAACAAAAAGGCAGATATTTATTGCTTCTAATGATCTTAGAAATGGGTTCTCGAGGGTTCTTTAGATGGAAACAGGTTCCACTTTGCATGTTTCATTCAAGCCCTGTTTTCTATAAAAGTATAGGGCGAGAGCTTGAATATATATTTCAGTAGCACAGGAACCAGATTCCCAAAAAACTTTCTTACCTTTATATTTTAAAGTCTCTGGTGTTTGGACACGCTGGAGTTTACCACCAGGAGATGAGATGAACAAAATTCAATCAGTCTTACCTCAGGAGAAATAACACATATTCTGTGTGGAGAGAGATTTTCCATCAGGTTGATTTGATATCACTCCCTCAATCCTAACCCTAACCATATTAACCCCTGACGAAGACCTTGAGTAACTTTATTAATAATTAAAGTCTGATTCCTCTTTCAGTTTTAACTATTTTCAATCATAAGCATGTCAGATTTTATTTAATCTGGAAAAGGGTGGAATTAGAATGTCTTTTTGTTTAACTTTAGGGAGTTGACACTTTTGGGGTAAAAATGAAATTGGTTGAAAAATAAAAAATTTTATGAACCATTTTCATTTCTCCCCCCAGCAATAATCCTAAACCTAACATTAGCCTCAACCTGACCCTAATCCTAACATTAATCCTAAACCTAACCTTAAAACCTGAATATTATTCCTAATCCTAACATTAATCCTAAACCTAACCTTAACCCCAACCCTAATCCTAATCCTAACATTGATCCTAAACCTAACCTTAAAACCTGAATATTATTCCTAATCCTAACATTAATCCTAAACCTAACCTTAACCCCAACCCTAATCCTAATCCTAACACTGATCCTAAACCTAACCTTAAAACCTGAATATTATTCCTAATCCTAACATTAATCCTAAACCTAACCTTAACCCCAACCCTAATCCTAATCCTAACATTGATCCTAAACCTAACCTTAAAACCTGAATATTATTCCTAATCCTAACATTAATCCTATACCTAACCTTAACCCCAACCCTAATCCTAATCCTAACATTGATCCTAAACCTAACCTTAAAACCTGAATATTATTCCTAATCCTAACATTAATCCTAAACCTAACCTTAACCCCAACCCTAATCCTAATCCTAACACTGATCCTAAACCTAACCTTAAAAACTGAATATTATTCCTAATCCTAACATTAATCCTAAACCTAACCTTAACCCCAACCCTAATCTTAATCCTAACATTGATCCTAAACCTAACCTTAAAAACTGAATCTTATCCCTAACCCTGACATTAATCCTACCCCTAAATTTAACCCTAACATTAATCTAAACTCTAACCTTAACCCCAACCCTAATCCTAACATTAATCCCAACTTTAAATTTAACCCCAAACCAAATCCTAACATCAATACCAACTCTAAAATGACTCTAATCCTAAACTCAGTCACAGCCCTAACTCTAACATTAATCCCAACTCTAAATTTAACATTAATCCTAACCCTAACATCAATCACAACCCTAACTCTACCATTAATCCTACCCCTAAACTTCACCTGAAGCCTAAACTTTTCCTCTGTTCCTAAGACATGAATCATTCACACGTTAAGACTGTTATAATGAATCCGAATCAGTGATGTTTATATCCATCAGTCTTCACTAGCGCAGCTTAGCTCATCTTAGCGTGTCTGCTAATTCCTCAAAAGCTGTTAACGTCATCACCCTTTGTGTTTACTATAATAAATTAATCAACCAATCAAAAGAATGCTACAGGGTTCAGTGTAACCTAGTAAAAGGCTTTTTAAGGGTTCATTTATTCAGAATTACCAAGTCGTAATAATATAAAATAAATATTTAATGTAATATAGTGAATGGAATAATGATTTTACATTATACCCCAGTAATATAAAAGACCATTACAATATATAGCAGAATGATAAAAATCCACTCATAAAGTGAAGAACTCTTTGTGCCAAAAGGGTTAGGACTCTTTCTGACACTAAAGGTCTTTGGAGCTAAGTAACGAACCCTAGGGTTCTGTATAGAACCCAGAACCCAATGAACTCTCTTTCTAAGAATACACTCTTTAAAATAAAGGTTTGTAGATGCTTCTCTGTCAGAGGGTATGGTTCTATCAAGAACCTTCAACATCCAAAAGCACAAAAGGTTCTCTATAGTACAAAAGATTTCTCAAAGGGCTCTTCAGAGAAAAAGAACCATTTACTGAAAGCTTCTTCAGGGAACCAAAAATGACATCACTGTGAAAATCCCTTTTCGGTTCTTCCTGGAACCATTCTTTTCAAGAGTGAGGGTATGGAATCTTTTTCTTTCATCATTGTGCCACATCACTGAGCATTCTGCACTCAACTGTGTAAGTGTGTGTGTGTGTAGGTGAGTGTTTGAGTGACTGTGTGTGTGTGTGTGTGTTAGGGATTGAGGGGGTTACATTTCTGTCTGTGCAATCACTGTGAGCTCTATATCATCTTTATTAAGCCTCTTAAATCAGAAGGAGAAGGGTCTGAGTCCTGCTCCAAATGGCCCTACATGGGTGAAACTGCCCCACAGTGCACACACACACACACACACACACACCTTCTCTCTCTAACTCTCTCTTTCCCAACCTGATCCATAAACTTCCTAACTCACAAATCCTGACTCTTTTCTGGTCTTTGCAACCCTCCAAAACCCTCAGGAACCCTCTGAAACCCTCAGGAACCCTAAAAAACCCTCCAGAACCCTGTGGAACCAGGACCCAGTGTTTTCCTAATACACGTCAGCATCTGATTCCACGACGCTATGCTTTCCATAGAACTTCTGCAGAAATCTTGCTTTTATACATGACTCAGAATGTCAGTATCAGTTTAATGATCCGGACACAGAGGGATAAAGACTCATCTACTTCACTGCACTTTACTGAGTGAATTGAATATGACACGAAATAATAAAAACAGAACAATATACAGCACACACACAGTCACAGACCTACAGACAGACCTATAGAACAGAGTGTATACCTCGCAGTGAGGAACTGAAACCAAGGGGCTTTAAAAGGATGAGAAGTAAACATAACAAGCAGCAGGTTAACATAATTAAATATCTGGTGACTGGTATATGGAAGTGCTAGGGTCACTGGGAGTCAGAGTCCATGGCGGCCATGTTTGTCGGTCGAGTTTATCAAGCAGATCAGAGTACAGTAATTACTAGATAACTACACAGCAATTACTTAGTAATAACTGATAAATAATGTAACAATTTCTGTAACAAGGAATCAGTTAGTGGTGTTCTGTTAGAGGAAAATAATCAATGACTATGAGAATCATGGGATAGTGGAGTTTCTGTTAGAGCACTGGTTTCTGTAGTTCTGTTCTTCATATTTTCAACCGATTATTGTTACACACTTTATCATTTCTATCCATTTATGGTTACATTTAATGTAACATTTAACATTTTATGTAAACATTTAACAATTTAGTTCTTGTTGTTACTTAAGTTCCAGCAGCACTCGCTTTTTCTCCAGCTTGATATTTTTTATTTTCTCTCTCTACACACACACACACACACTTTTTCCTCTCTCTCTCTCTCTCTCTCTCTCTCTCTCGCTCTGATCCATAAACTCCAAAATCTCATAAAATCCTGACTCCATCTCAACTTCTGTGGTCTTTGCAACCCTCATGAACCATCAGGAACACCCCAGAACTGTCTGGAACCCTCAGGAACACCCCAGAACTGTCTGGAACCCTCAGGAACCCTGGGCAACCATCTGAAACCCTCTGGAACCCCCAGAAACCCTCAGGAACCCCCCAGAACCCCCCAGAACCATCAGGACCCCTCCAAAACTCTCTGGAACCATCAGGAACCCTCCAGAACCCCCAGGAACCACACAAAAGTGAACAAAATCAAACAAATTTCATAGTCATGTTACAGAGGAATGAGCTGACACTGGAGACTTCTTCTGTAAACATCAAACATCATTCAAACATTACTGAAATAGAAACAGCAGGACCAGTCTACTGAATTAGTGCAATACTATAAACCTGCAGTTCTAGAAAAGTCATCACCAGCTCCTGACCAATCAGAACACAGATTCCAACACAGCCGGCAGCAGCCGTCCACCACGTGGCCTTTTTTGTTCCGTGTCTACGCTTTATACGACTTTAAGCACGCGAGCGTCGTGAAACTTAACTTTCACAATAAACCGTCTGTCAGGAGTTTAGGTTTAGCATCACGGTCGTGTTTGATAGAAAACATTCGCTGAAACGTTTGGGGAGGAAATGAGGACTGACACGGCTCGTAATATCGAATAGCTCCTAAATTCACAATGGATGTGTACTGTATGTACGTGAAGTAACTTATCACGTTTTTATAGAGCTCGTAATTAACCTGCGGTAAAACATGACCTGAGGACGTGTGTGTGTGTGTGTGTGTGAGAGAGAGAGTGTGTGTGTGTGGCAGCCCAGGGGATGGAATCTAAAACATCTTTAGTCAAAAAAATCCTTTCCTGCCACCAGGCTGCCAGAGAGGCGAGTTTATTATCCCTGATAAGTAACAGGTCCGCTTCTGTAGCAACATCTCCTGCACCTGTTGATAGCGGGTGTCTTTTGAACGTCCAGATCTGATGGAAGATGCCTCAAAGGAAGCGGTCAGACCCAGCTAGCAGTTAAACAGCCAGCGCTGACCTCTGACAGGTTGGAAAGAGGTCAGGGTTATGGGCCAGGGGTTAGAGGTCAGGACTTGGTGGGGTGGATAGAAGGAATGGATTGTGGAGAATGGAGTGAGGAGTGTGAGAGGAGGGAGGGGGTGTTTTAGGGTGCAGAGAGCTTCTCACCCGGGCAAGAGTTCAGTCCTATCACGGTGGGCCAATCTGTTCCAGACGCACCAAATGACACATTATTGGATCCAGACCTGACACGGGCGCTGTGTATATTACATTACCAGACACCGGCCTCACTTAAGGTTCATTACCTCTCCCCACAGGGAGAGAGAGAGAGAGAGAGAGAGAGAGGTGGAAGGAGGGGTGGTGGTTAGGACTATTATACTGAGCCATGCACAGAGGGTGCTTTTCCCTGCACACTGCATCTGTGCTCTCTTGGTTCCAGTCCAAACTCACCAAACTGTCTTCTATTAGCTTATTTCCTCAGTAGGACAAATTAAAACCATACACAAACACACAAACTCACAATCACAAATAATAGTTACTCAACGATACCATCGATATGAAGCGCAGTGCAGAAAAGAAAAGAAAAGAAAAGAAAAGAAAAGAAAAGAAAAGAAAAGAAAAAAAAATTGAATGATTGTTTTTTTCTTTATAAGAAACAGATCGAAGCCCCGCCCCTAATCCGTCATACGATTTGAGCCATCCTTGCTCTTTCCTCCATCTTCTTCTTGTTCTTTCCTTCGTTCCGGCCAAGCCCACAGCCACACTCTCTAGCTGGGAAACTGTCAAATATTCCCGGGACTCCGTGGAAGCTTTTCCGCACACAGAACACCCAAGACGCTCTTGGCCTGAAGGGATTTTTTTTTCAGGAAGATATTAGAAACACACGGTACGCAGCGCACTGCCTCCTCCTCCTCCTCGGGCACAGCAAGAGGATGGGGTTTGACCAGGGCAGGGCACAGGGGTTAACTCTTTCATTCTGAGTCCGATTAGGCCCTGTCCGATCCCCAGGGAAGCCCCCGAACACGAGCAGCAATAAGGAAAATGCCTTCGAGCATGTTAGCATAGTTGGCATATTTTTTTCACTTTGTTCATTAAGTTCGAATTGAGCCGAGCGAAACCAAACAAAGATCTTAATTTGTTGGTGAAATGGATAGCTGTCTCTTGCGACGTCTAAAGGTTTTGGGACGAGCTTTAGATAAAGACCGAGCGGTTCCCACGCCTCGGATAATAGAGGACTGACTAGCGTGTAGAAGGAATGAATCAAAGGAATGAACATGATATTATGCTGTAGTTACTGTGGACAAATTGAATCATGAGTCAAATTTAAATGGAGGACTCAATTTGTCAGAAAGCTACAGAGCGCTGGTACTGGAGACTCCTTCTCTTTCCCATAGATGTTAAAAAACTAATTAAATAAATTTGATTGCTTTACAGAAAACTTCACCATAGCAAGGGCCCATTCTACAAGAGCTTATGAATCTGCTGCCATAGAAACAAAAATGTATCACATGAAGAAATGAGCGAATCTGTTGCCATAGAAACAAAAATGTATTACATGAAGAAACAAATAAATCTGTTGCCATAGGAATGAAAACCTAATAGAACTAGCACATAAATCAAGACCTGTAACTTGCAGCTTCATAACTGTCAGAGCTGCTGTAATAGAAAATTAATCAACGCCTTCTGACCAATCAGAATCCAGGATTCAACAGCGCTGTGGAATAAAACAATAGCAATGATCTGACTGCTGTATGCAGTTTCATGTATTCAGTTTCAATAAATAAGTGAATAGAGTTACCTTATTTGACTTAGAATCAATACAACACACACACACACACACACATACACACACACACACACAAAAACACTTGTCTCTGTGTGAAATTTGACTATGCCATCCATCACTGGGATGAGTGCTGTGTGTGTGTAAGATGTAACAGAAGGAGTTGTGTGTGTGTGTATGTGTGTGTTCGTGTGCTCTTGTTCAATGCGAAGCTCACATTCTTCGTCCTCCTTTCACAAGCAGCTTCACGCTACAATCCAAACACGGCGTCCCGCCTGGCGGAATGCATGGCCGAAAAATACTTTCTGTGGTATGACGCCGCTCCCGAAAAAGAGATTAGGCCCTGTGATTTACCGTCCCATAATTCCTAGAGGTCGGGGCCGCACCCAGGCCTCGCTCTGTCCCTCCATCTCGCATGTCTGACCTGCACATCTTTTCTGCGGGACACCGAACACGTGCCTCTGCTTGCGCTCACCTGCCAGGGTTGGAGGTGAAGCACGCTGAGGTCAGCGGGCACTGAACAAATAATGCCACGGATACCACAGGGGCAGGAGGACGGGGTGGTGATGGAGCAGCAGGGGTGCAGGACGTGTTCTGAGTGAGTCAGGAAAGCAGAAATCATGTGGGTGTGGCATGTAGAGTGATTGAGAAAGACAAAACAGATGAGTGTGTGTGAAGTGCAGGATTCATCTATACACATCTTTATTACTGCAACACACATAAACACCTGGACGACTAATAACACACACCTACAGGTGACAGGGTGGAGCTACAAGCAAACCAGGAAGTGATTAAATGATGATGATTAAAGTCTAGAAGCAGAATGTAAACCAAAACAGGAAGTGATGGTGATGGTGATGTCAAAATGTGAGGAAATAGGCCTTAGCCAGCGAGGTTCTCGTCATCTTTAAGCAGTTTGTCCTGGTAGTGTGTTCAACTGCCTCCTTACACAACAGCACCCTCACAGGAAGCTAGTCTAGGAGAGATTAGGATGCAAGAAACCATACACTGTTTACGTACATTAAGTCCTGACAGTATCTCATTATTCTGATCTCATTATTCCAAGATATTATCTTTAGATTTATTTTGAATTACTAATCATTATCCCAACCTACTAACCTGTTATTCTGACTTAGTATCTCATTATTCCAGATTATCTTGTCATTGTGACTCGTCTTTTTGCCACAGTAACTTGACTATCTCATTATTCTGATCTACTAACCTGCTATTCCAGTTTACTCATTACAACTATACCACTTGTTATTTCCATTATCTCATCTCGCTATCTCATTATTTCAACCCACAAATGTGCAATTTTTACTCCCTATCTCATTATTTCAATTTAGTCACTAGAGTATCTCATTCCTAATCACTAATCATTTTTTCCCAACTTACTAACTTGTAATTTTGACATAGTATCTCATTATTCCAAGATACTATCTTGTTGCTGTGACTTAGTAATATCTTGACTTAGTACCTCATTATTCTGAAGCTATGCTAACTCATGATTCAGGTTGAACTAATTTATTTTCAGTAACTCACTCAACACCTTCTAACTTGCTATTCTGACCTAGTATCTCATTTTTTAAACCTACAAACCTAACTTGTTATTTTGTTCATCACATTGCTCATAATTAGTAATCATTGTTTTAGCATACTCACCTGTTATTTTGACATGGTATCTCGTTATTTCATTCTGACTTGAAAATGTTGAGATATTATCTTATCTTGATTTGACATAGTTTCTCAATATCTTAACGTACTTATTTTCCCTCGTTACAAACCTCTTGTTTTAACTTATCGTCCTGTTATCTTGAGTTATTTGAACTTACTAAGTCAAAATATCAAGATAGTATCTCATTATTTGGACATAGAAACTGATTATTTGGACTTTGTAGCTTAATATTTTGACTCAGTGACTGGGTATTAGTTTGATGTAGTATCTTGGTAGTAAGAATTCAAAATTTTGGTTAAAAAATAATGAGATACTAAATGAAAATACAGACATACCGCTAATAGAAATGGACATGTCCATCCTGCAATGCAGTCACCTTACTACAAGATCTGTCTGTTGATGTCCAAGTATGTTACTGACAGAAATTCTGTTCAGCCACAGCTACACTGGTCATGTTACTGGTGAGCTGCATGAATCTACAGACTGGACTAGAAATAAAGCAGATGCAGGGGCAATGTTTTACACCAATCTAAAATAAATGAATGAAAATAGCCTTGAAACATGCATTAAGAGAAAATAATATGATACAGTGGTCGAAAATGAAAGCTTATGATGTTAAACCTGGGAAGCGAAGTAGATTCCTAGCATTTATACTAATAATAACTGACACATTTCCAGGCAGAAGGTTGTGTTTATTGCTTCTGCACTTCTTTGACCAGGCATTTCTCCCAAACCGTCCCCTCCTTATCCGAACACGTCCATCCTCCAGTGCCGTCGCTTTACTGAAAGATGCCACGCCGACATCAGCCAGCCGCAGAGACACGACCTCAACGATTCCTCGCGCCATATTAGTCACGGCCGTGTCGCACACCCCATCGCCGCCGACACATATCTCTCCATCCTCTTTGTGCTCTGACGGAGAGGAACATTTCAAAGCATGCTTCACCTTGTGCCCTCCTGCCAGACTGTGGGAACCTCGCTGTTCCGGTCACCGCTCGCTTTGTTAGCTTTTTCTCAGAATAGACTCTTCGCTAAGACTGCCGCCGCTGCACTGGTCCTAATTCTGTCATCACAGATATCAGAGTTACACAAAGAGCTCCATTTCAATCTGCTTAAAAAGTCAGATAGAAATGTATAGAATAAATAAAGAGAACTTATATGTTTATATACACGGAGAACAAGTATGTATGTACCAAATTTTATTTTTAAAAAAAGAAAAGAAAAATACCATGTTATATAAATTCTAGTGATGACATTTGGGGAAAAAAAGTACACTAAATATTTGTAAAGAGAAGATTTTATAATAAAATTAAAAATATTTCCTAAAACAGGGACCAGGAGGTTGCAGCCATTTTACAGAGGCTTAAAAAAATAAAATCAATAAAAATAAATTGAAATAAAATACAATAAAATTAAATAAAATTAAAACAGATATTTATATATTTGTCTAATTAATATTATTAAATGTATATGATCATATTTTTGAACATATTCATGCCTCAACGTATCACAAATCAATTATTTATTTTATTTCTTTTTATTTATTATTATTTTTTATTACATTTGAATGCAGGATAATTAGAATTACTTTGATTACAGTCGCTTGGGATTTTCACCACTTTAACTAAACAAACCACAACTGAAAAGAAATCATCCACATCCCCAAATCTGGCAGGTTTTTATATAACATCTGTCCAGAAAGCTGCTTTGTTGGTTAAATTACTTTACAAATAAAATAAAATAAAATTAATTTTGTAATTAAACAGGTAGAATGTTTTGTTTGTTTGCTGGTGTTGTAAAGAGAAAAATGGAAAATAATGTGAATTTTGGAAGTAAACATGTATTTATAATATTTAAAGCTGTTTGTTGTGTGTGTGTGTGTGTGTTTCAGAAAGCACGTTACAGCTCATTAAGCGTGATTAATAGGCTCTCGTGCTTTTCCCATGATCTCCACTCTGACTTGTGGAATAGACTGAACTGAGTGAAATGCAGAGCAGACATCCACACACACACACACACACACACACAGTCACGCTGTCCCTTGTGCAGCACAAGTTATCACCTGAAAACGAACGCAAGCACTGCAGCGTAAAGGCCACTAAATATTCTTATATAAAATCCCACAAAATGAATTCTACAAAAATATTTTTAAAATAATAATTCTCATCAAATTTATGTACATAGTTGCTAATAAAAATGATTTCATCACACAAAACAAATCTTTCTTTAAACAAAACCTATGATCACTAATAAAAGCTACAAATGCAACATTACAATTTTTTTATAGTATTATTTTGCATATTTTTTACTCTATTTTTAATCTTTAATTTTTGTAAATTGTTAATTTGTAGGTATTTGTATTTTTTTATTTCATTATGTATGATTATTTTTTTTAGCTCATTGTGTATGATTACGCTAATACATTACCTAAATATTACAGATTACAAATAAATATAACAGCAACAAAATAATAAAAAGAAATGTAAAATTTAAAATCACCCAAAATGTTAAGATTGATTTAAAATTGTATAAAGAATCCATAACGTAAAAAAATATATGTACTTTGAATTTGACAGGAATAAAATTTTTCAAAAAATGTCAAATGACAAATTAGATCAAATTAAAATTGGCCAAAAATAGATTCTTTAAATAAAATAACATTTTGAATTAAACTGATTTAAAAATGATCTCATTAATGAACAAAATTTATATTATAAAATTGTGAACATTAAATATCAACACAAATGATTTATTTATTTATTTACAAAATATTATTTTAAAATATATATATATTTTTTTTTAATTGAAAAGAAGCCTTTCAGTAATTGTACCCAGAGAATGTACAGAATGTTTTGTATTTAAACCCCACAATAAACACAGCTACTAATAACACACACACACACACACACACACACACACACACACATTATCCCGTTAATCTCCTCTAGAATATAATACAGGCCAAAATGTACACTGGAAGCAGCTGCTGCTTCATTCTCACCTGCATAAATATACAACTGTGTCTTTTACTTAGATTAAGAAATAATCAAATTGCACACACACACACACACACACGCACACACACACACACACACACAAACAGTATCTTGTTGAGGAAATATGCTGTGTAATGTTCAACTATAAGAACCATCTGTGTAACTAAAAACAGGCCTCTGTGTGAACCCTGAGAGAACCGAGAGAACACACACACACACACACACACACACACACACCACACACACCACACACGCACACACGCACACACACACACACACGGCTCATACACACTGAAAGGATGCTGGGAAGTTTCTGAGGCGTGGATGGCGTTGGGAAATGTTCTGATATTAAAATTCAGCTGCTTTCAGATGGAGACCCATTCAGAGTGAGACGTGAGTCAGAGAAACGTCACGTGTCGGATCATTTACACGTGAAATTGATGCACTTGTTTTTGCTGTTTGTTGACACTTTACATGCCTTACGTTTTCCCCATGCAGCTGGATTTTACGTGATCGATTTGATTTGGTCGTTTTTTTCTCCATCTGCTTTTATTTTTTACATGTAATTTATTAATCACGTGACATTTTTCTTACACGTGACTTCATTTTTCATGTGCTTTGATTGAAGATGATTGTTTCTTGCCTCTGCTTTTAAATGTGCTCCTTGTGTTTATTTATTGTCACGTGATATTTACACAATTTTGTCACGTGCACGGCGCATGCTTTCGTTTTTTCCACGTTATATATCCTCACGTTAATTCATGTGTCAGTGTTCATGTGACAATTTCAGGCATGTAATGCATCTGCGTCTTTTTTTTTTTTTCTTTTTCACAATTAATTGATCACTGAATTTTTTTTTACACGTGACACACGTCTTGCGTAATTCTGTTTTTCACACGTCATTTAAAAAAAATATTTATTATTATTAATTCTCCATGTAGTGCATTATTACTTTCCACATTATTACTATTATTTTTTTTTACGTATTATTCATGTCAAGTTTTCATGTTAGCATGTAGCATGTCATTTTTCACACGTGACCATCTCACGTGAAAATTTCATCACAGCATGTGTCTAGTCACATGACGAAAATTTTTTCAGCTCAAACTGTTCACGTTATCACACATTTACTTGAGTTAGCATGCACAATTTCACGATTCTCAGCAGGTGAAATGAACCTCTACATGTTTTTTCATGTGATCATGTGATCACACCTTACTCACGTGTAAAATATGTGTGATTATTCAGTACTGTGTTATATTTAGACTGTGGGAATTAGCTCTTATGTACTGTATATACACTCACACACACTAACACTCTGTTTACATACATTTCGTTGTTTCTGGTGTTTGAAAGTTGTGTTTCAGTCTTGAACCGCTACACACACACACAGACACACACACACACAGACACACAGACACACACACGCCACTAAAATAAATAAATAAAATAATCCGACTCTCTTTTCGCTCTTACTTCACCTCTTCGCCTCACACCGAACCGCTCAAGCGGCTAAACTCCGTCCTGCTTTCTTTTTTAATCCAGTGTTTAACACACACACACACACACACACACACACACACACACACACACACACACAGTGGAGGTTTCTTCATTTCCTGTGCAGGCCACACACAACTACACACACATTGTATGCTAGGAGACAAAAAGCCGAGGATCTGAGATCTGTAATAATAATCTCAGCGCTCGGACTCGGACTAATCCCCAACCTTCAGCCTGTCAGTGAGAAACAGTCAGTTACAGCTGGCCAGATGAGGACTGTATAGAAATAAATCGACATATCTGTGATATTGCTAATAAACCTCAGAAGAAATGACGGTGTCAAGTTTCATTTCTAATTTTAATTCTAATTATTATTAATTCTACACATCTGCCCCAGCCATGTGACTATTCTATTCTATTCTATTCTATTCTATTCTATTCTATTCTATTCTATTCTATTCTATTCTATTCTATTCTATTCTCCTGCTGTATAATCTATTTGTTTGCTTTTCTGTCCCCTCCCTGGGACTCTTATTGCAGTCCCATAGTCTACTATACGTGCTTTCTGTTCTATTTTTTAGCATCATGTTTAATTCTAGTTTATTTCATATAATTCAATTTTGTTCTATTCTATTTTGTTTATTTTCCACTCATTCTATTCTATTCTATTCTATTCTATTCTATTCTATTCTATTCTATTCTATTATTTTACTGTATAATCTATTTGTTGTCTTTGCTGCCCTGTATTCTACTCTACTTGTTTTCTGTTCTATTTTGTTGTATCATATTAATTTCTATTTTATTTCTTATAATTCTATTTTCTTCTATACTATTGTGTTTAATTTTTTTTTTAGTTTATTTTATTATGCTTTGTTCTCTTCTACTTTACTCTATTACATTCTATTTGTTTTAAGGTTTTATGTTTTCAATTCTATTTTTATTTCATCTTATTCTATTTTATTTTATTCTATTCTCCTACTTTATAATCTATTTGTTTCTCTTTGGCTCTCTTCTCTTCTTATTGTTGTCCCATATTCTACTCTACTTGTTTTCTGTTCTATTTTTTTAGCATCTTATTAAATTCTAGTTTCATTTCATATAATTCTATTTTGTTCTATTTCATCTTTGTTTATTATTTATCTTTGTTTTCCACCCTAGCCTATGTTATTTTAGATTATTTTATTATACTCTATTCTCTTCTGTTACTCTATTATATTCTATTGTTTTGAGGTTTTATGTTTTTAATTCTATTTAATTTCATGTTGTTTTATATTGTTCTATTTTTCTACTATATTATCTATTCTCTTCTATTCTATTTTTATTATGTTGTTCCATAGTCTACTTGTTTCCTGTTCTATTTTTTTAGTATCATATTAAATTCTAGTTTATTTCATATAATTCTGTTTTGTTTATTTTCCACACTAGCCTGTGTTATATTAGATTATTTTATTATGCTCTATTCTCTTCTATTTTACTCTATTATCTGTTGCAGGGATTCATGCTTTCAATTCTCTCTTATTTCATATTATTCTATTCTATTCTCCTACTTTACAATCTATTTGTTTTCTTTTCTGTCATATTTTATTCTATTTTTATTCTGTTATCCCATAGTCTACTCTACTTGGAATCTGTTCTATAGTTTTTTATTTACTATCATATTAAATTCTATTTATATTGTTGTAAATGATTTAATGCATGTATTCAATTCTATTGGACTCTCCTTTAGCCAGGTTCTGTTCTGTTGTATTCTACTGTGCGTGTGTGTTTGTGTGCTGTTTTATTGCATTCCATTGTCTTTTCTTCTGCTGTTTCATTATTCAATTCTGTTCTTTTAATTCTATTATATTTTTACTGTTATATTCAATTATATATATATATATATATATATATATATATATATATATATATATATATATATATATATATATATATATATATATATAATTTCATTAGTTAATCCTTTAAATCAATTCTGTTCTATTCTATTTTATTGCATTTTCACATGGTATTTTTTCTTTTTTTCTATTTTATTCTAACTTTTTGTGTTATGTTTGTTTTTTTAATTCACTCTCATCATGTCAATTTCTATTTCAATCTAATCTCTTCTTTTCTACTCAATTGGGTTCTAATCCTTTCACTCTATTCTGCTCTGTTTTACTTTATTCTATTTCTTTATTTATTTTCTACGGTTTTCTATTTAATGTGGTTATATTCTATTCTGTTTAACTCTATTCTCTTGCTTTTACTTCTATTTTATTTTGTTCTCTTATTCTCTAATTTAATCCCTTTTTCACTTTTATTTCATATTATTAACTCAGTTGTATTCCATTTTATTCTATTAATAGAATTAATAATTGGCCTTTTTATGCATATAAGTAAATTAAGAAAGAAAGAAAGAAAGAAAGAAAGAAAGAAAGAAAGAAAGAAAGAACGAAAGAAAATGTAATTCTATAAGATATTAATGAATATTTTTAGAGCAAAAAACATTTCATAAATGTTAGCTAAGATTAAGATTATGAAATGTAGCATGTGGACCAAGAAATGATTAACATGAGAGAGAGAGAGAGAGAGAGAGAGAGAGAGAGAGAGAGAGAGCAGCACTGTAAAGGAAGAGAGTTTGAGAGAAAAGAGAGAGAGAAAGGAAAACAGAAGGCAGAAGTGCTCCCTCTACAGTTCATCCTCACTGCAGAGGAACTGGCTCCTCATTTGTCGTCTCAATTAGCTGCCAGTTGATCAGAGCTCTGCTACAGCGGCTCTGTGTGAATGCCAAACCTCAGAGCGAGCTGGATGAGCCGCCGCTAACTGCACGAGGAACGCGCTGAGAGCACAAAACCAGATGCAGCTAGCTCCAAAAAAGTGCCTGCCACGCAGAGCCGGCCACCTGATCCACCATCCCCTCAGCACACTGCAGCCATTGTACTGCAGCTACACAGCCTCAGCTTTCTCTTTCACTCACACAGCACTCGCACTCACAACACTCACTCTCACAACACACTCACAACACTCACTCTCACAACACTCACTCTCACAACACTCACACCCCACTGCAGTCGCATTCGCAACACACTCACACCACACTCACTCTCAAAACACTCACACCCCACTGCAGTCGCATTCACAACACACTCAAACCACACTCACTCTCAAAACACTCACACCCCACTGCAGTCGCATTCACAACACACTCACACCCCACTGCAGTCACATTTACAACACACTCACACCACACTGCAGTCACATTCACACCACACTGCAGTCGCATTCACACCCCACTGCAGTCGCATTCACACCACACTGCAGTCGCATTCACACCACACTGCAGTCGCATTCACAACACACTCACACCACACTGCAGTCGCATTCACAACACACACCACACTGCAGTCGTATTCACAACACACTCACATCACACTGCAGTTGCATTCACACCACACTGCAGTCGAATTCACACCACACTGCAGTCGCATTCACAACACACTCACACCACACTGCAGTCACATTCACACCACACTGCAGTCGCATTCACACCACACTGCAGTCGCATTCACACCACACTGCAGTCGCATTCACACCACACTGCAGTCGCATTCACAACACACTCACACCACACTGCAGTCGCATTCACACCACACTGCAGTCACATTCACAACACACTCACACCACACTGCAGTCGCATTCACACCACACTGCAGTCGCATTCACAACACACTCACACCACACTGCAGTCGCATTCACAACACACTCACACCACACTGCAGTCGCATTCACAACACACTCACACCACACTGCAGTCGCATTCACAACACACTCACATCACACTGCAGTTGCATTCACACCACACTGCAGTCACATTCACACCACACTCACGTCACATTCACACCACACTGCAGTCGCATTCACACCACACTGCAGTCACATTCACAACACACTCACACCACACTGCAGTCACACTCACACCACACTGCAGTCGCATTCACACCACACTGCAGTCGCATTCACACCACACTGCAGTCGCATTCACACCACACTGCAGTCGCATTCACACCACACTGCAGTCGCATTCACACCACACTGCAGTCGCATTCACAACACACTCACACCACACTGCAGTCGCATTCACACCACACTGTAGTCACATTCACACCACACTGCAGTCACATTCACAACACACTGTAGTCGCATTCACACCACACTGCAGTCACATTCACACCACACTGCAGTCACAATCACAACACACTGTAGTCGCATTCACACCACACTGCAGTCACATTCACACCACACTGCAGTCACATTCACACCACACTGCAGTCACATTCACAACACACTGTAGTCACATTCACACCACACTGTAGTCACATTCACACCACACTGTAGTCACATTCACAACACACTGCAGTCACATTCACACCACAATGCAGTCACAATCACAACACACTCACACCACACTGCAGTCACATTCACACCACACTGCAGTCACATTCACACCACACTGCAGTCGCATTCACACCACACTGTAGTCACATTCACACCACACTGTAGTCACATTCACACCACACTGCAGTCACATTCACAACACACTGTAGTCGCATTCACACCACACTGCAGTCACATTCACACCACACTCACGTCACATTCACACCACACTGCAGTCGCATTCACACCACACTGCAGTCACATTCACAACACACTCACACCACACTGCAGTCACACTCACACCACAGTGCAGTCGCATTCACACCACACTGTAGTCACAACACACTGCAGTCACATTCACAACACACTGTAGTCACATTCACACCACACTCACACCACACTGCAGTCACATTCACAACACACTCACACCACACTGCAGTCGCATTCACACCACACTGTAGTCACATTCACAACACACTGCAGTCACATTCACACCACACTGCAGTCACAATCACAACACACTCACACCACACTGCAGTCACATTCACACCACACTGCAGTCGCATTCACACCACACTGTAGTCACATTCACAACACACTGCAGTCACATTCACACCACACTGCAGTCACAATCACAACACACTCACACCACACTGCAGTCACATTCACACCACACTGCAGTCGCATTCACACCACACTGTAGTCACATTCACAACACACTGCAGTCACATTCACACCACACTGCAGTCACAATCACAACACACTCACACCACACTGCAGTCACATTCACACCACACTGCAGTCACATTCACACCACACTGTAGTCACATTCACAACACACTGCAGTCACATTCACAACACACTGCAGTCACATTCACACCACACTGTAGTCACATTCACAACACACTGCAGTCACATTCACAACACACTGCAGTCACATTCACACCACACTGCAGTCACATTCACAACACACTCACACCACACTGCAGTCACATTCACAACACACTGCAGTCACATTCACACCACACTGCAGTCACATTCACACCACACTGCAGTCACATTCACAACACACTCACACCACACTGCAGTCACATTCACAACACACTGCAGTCACATTCACACCACACTGCAGTCACATTCACAACACACTCACAACACACTGCAGTCACATTCACACCACACTGCAGTCACATTCACAACACACTCACAACACACTGCAGTCACATTCACAACACACTGCAGTCACATTCACAACACACTCACACCACACTGCAGTCACATTCACAACACACTGCAGTCACATTCACAACACACTCACACCACACTGCAGTCACATTCACAACACACTGCAGTCACATTCACAACACACTCACAACACACTGCAGTCACATTCACACCACACTGCAGTCACAATCACAACACACTCACACCACACTGCAGTCACATTCACACCACACTGCAGTCACACTCGCAACACACTCACACCACACTGCAGTCACATTCACACCACACTGCAGTCACAATCACACCACACTGGAGTCACATTCACACCACACTGCAGTCACACTCACACCACATTGCAGTCGCATTCACAACACACTCACACCACACTGCAGTCGCATTCACAACACACTCACACCACACTGCAGTCGCATTCACAACACACTGCAGTCGCATTCACAACACACTCACACCACACTGCAGTCGCATTCACAACACACTCACACCACACCACACTCACATCACACTGCAGTCAAATTCACACCACAGTCACACCACACTGCAGTCGCATTCACAACACACTCACACCACACTGCAGTCGCATTCACAACACACTCACACCACACTGCAGTCACATTCACACCACACTGCAGTCACACTCACACCACACTGCAGTCGCATTCACAACACACATCACACTGCAGTCAAATTCACACCACAGTCACACCACACTCACACCACACTGCAGTCGCATTCACACCACACTGCAGTCACATTCACAACACACTCACATGACACTGCAGTCACATTCACACCACACTGCAGTCACACTCACACCACACTGCAGTCGCATTCACAACACACTCACACCACACTGCAGTCGCATTCACAACACACTCACACCACACTGCAGTCGCATTCACAACACACTCACACCACACTGCAGTCGCATTCACAACACACTGCAGTCACATTCACACCACACTGCAGTCACACTCACACCACACTGCAGTCGCATTCACAACACACTCACACCACACTGCAGTCGCATTCACAACACACTCACACCACACTGCAGTCGCACTCACACCACACTCACACCACACTGCAGTCGCACTCACACCACACTCACACCACACTGCAGTCGCATTCACAACACACTCACACCACACTGCAGTCGCATTCACGACACACTCACACCACACTCATACTCACACCACACTCACACTCCTACTCACACCACACTCACACTCACACCACACTCACACTCACACCACACTCATACTCACACCACACTCACACCACACTCATACTCACACCACACTCACACCACACTCACACCACACTCACAATCATAATCACACCACACTCACACTCACAACACACTCACACCACACTCACACCACACTCACACCACACTCACACCACACTGCAGTCACACTCACACCACACTGCAGTCGCATTCACAACACACTCACACCACACCACACTCACATCACACTGCAGTCAAATTCACACCACAGACACACCACACTGCAGTCGCATTCACACCACACTGCAGTCACATTCACAACACACTCAAATGACACTGCAGTCACATTCACACCACACTGCAGTCACACTCACACCACACTCACACCACACTGCAGTCACATTCACAACACACTCACACCACACTGCAGTCGCATTCACAACACACTCACATCACACTGCAGTCAAATTCACACCACAGTCACACCACACTCACACCACACTGCAGTCGCATTCACACCACACTGCAGTCACATTCACAACACACTCACATGACACTGCAGTCACATTCACACCACACTGCAGTCACACTCACACCACACTGCAGTCGCATTCACAACACACTCACACCACACTGCAGTCACATTCACAACACACTCACACCACACTGCAGTCGCATTCACAACACACTCACACCACAGTGCAGTCGCATTCACAACACACTCACACCACAGTGCAGTCGCATTCACACCACACTGCAGTCACATTCACACCACACTGCAGTCACACTCACACCACATTGCAGTCGCATTCACAACACACTCACACCACACTGCAGTCGCATTCACAACACACTCACACCACACTGCAGTCGCATTCACACCACACTGCAGTCGCATTCACACCACACTCACACCACACTGCAGTCGCACTCACACCACACTCACACCACACTGCAGTCGCATTCACAACACACTCACACCACACTGCAGTCGCATTCACAACACACTCACACCACACTCATACTCACACCACACTCACACTCCTACTCACACCACACTCACACTCATACTCACACCACACTCACACTCACACCACACTCACAATCATAATCACACCACACTCACACCACACTCACAATCATAATCACACCACACTCACACTCACACCACACTCACACCACACTCATACTCACACCACACTCACACCACACTCATACTCACACCACACTCATACTCACACCACACTCATACTCATCTCACACTCATACCACACTCATACTCACACCACACTCACACCACACTCACACCACACTCATACTCATCTCACACTCACACCACACTCATACTCACACCACACTCACACTCACACCACACTCACACTCACACCACACTCACACCACACTCATACTCACACCACACTCACACCACACTCACACTCACACCACACTCACACCACACTCACACTCACACCACACTCACACCACACTCATACTCACACCACACTCACACCACACTCATACTCACACCACACTCATACTCACACCACACTCACACTCACACCACACTCACACCACACTCATACTCACACTCACACCACACTCACACCACACTCACACTCACACCACACTCACACCACACTCATACTCACACCACACTCATACTCACACCACACTCACACCACACTCACACCACACTCACACTCACACCACACTCACACCACACTCACACCACACTCACACCACACTCATACTCACACCACACTCACACCACACTCACACCACACTCACACCACACTCACACCACACTCACACCACACTCATACTCACACTCACACCACACTCATACTCACACCACACTCACACCACACTCACACCACACTCACACCACACTCACACCACACTCATACTCACACCACACTCACACCACACTCACAATCATAATCACACCACACTCACACTCACACCACACTCACACCACACTCATACTCACACTCACACCACACTCATACTCACACTCACACCACACTCATACTCACACCACACTCACACCACACTCATACTCACACCACACTCACACCACACTCACACCACACTCACACTCACACCACACTCACACCACACTCATACTCATCTCACACTCACACCACACTCACACTCACACCACACTCATACTCATCTCACACTCACACTCACACCACACTCACACCACACTCATACTCACACCACACTCACACCACACTCACACCACACTCATACTCACACTCATACTCACACTCACACTCACACCACACTCACACCACACTCATACTCACACCACACTCATACTCACACCACACTCATACTCACACCACACTCACACCACACTCACACCACACTCACACCACACTCATACTCACACTCACACTCACACCACACTCACACCACACTCACACCACACTCATACTCACACCACACTCACACCACACTCATACTCACACCACACTCACACCACACTCACACCACACTCATACTCACACCACACTCACACCACACTCACACCACACTCACACCACACTCACACCACACTCATACTCATCTCACACTCATACTCATCTCACACTCACACCACACTCACACCACACTCATACTCACACCACACTCATACTCATCTCACACTCATACCACACTCATACTCACACCACACTCATACTCATCTCACACTCATACTCATCTCACACTCACACCACACTCATACCACACTCACACCACACTCATACTCACACCACACTCATACTCACACCACACTCATACTCACACCACACTCACTCACACCACACTCATACTCACACCACACTCATACTCACACCACACTCATACTCACACTCACACTCACACCACACTCATACTCATCTCACACTCACACCACACTCATACTCACACCACACTCATACTCACACCACACTCACACCACACTCATACTCACACCACACTCACACCACACTCACACCACACTCATACTCACACCACACTCACACTCACACCACACTCACACCACACTCATACTCATCTCACACTCACACCACACTCATACTCACACCACACTCATACTCATCTCACACTCATACCACACTCATACTCACACCACACTCACACCACACTCACACTCACACCACACTCACACCACACTCATACTCATCTCACACTCATACCACACTCATACTCATCTCACACTCACACCACACTCACACCACACTCATACTCATCTCACACTCACACCACACTCACACTCACACCACACTCACACTCACACCACACTCACACCACACTCATACTCATCTCACACTCACACCACACTCATACTCATCTCACACTCACACCACACTCATACTCACACCACACTCACACCACACTCACACTCACACCACACTCACACCACACTCATACTCATCTCACACTCACACCACACTCACACTCACACCACACTCACACTCACACCACACTCACACCACACTCACACCACACTCATACTCATCTCACACTCACACCACACTCACACTCACACCACACTCACACTCACACCACACTCATACTCATCTCACACTCACACCACACTCATACTCACACCACACTCACACTCACACCACACTCACACCACACTCACACTCACACCACACTCATACTCATCTCACACTCACACCACACTCACACTCACACCACACTCACACTCACACCACACTCACACCACACTCATACTCATCTCACACTCACACCACACTCATACTCACACCACACTCACACCACACTCACACTCACACCACACTCACACCACACTCACACCACACTCACACCCACACCACACTCATACTCACACCACACTCACACCACACCACACTCACACCCACACCACACTCACACCACACTCATACCACACTCATACTCATCTCACACTCACACTCACACCACACTCATACTCATCTCACACTCACACCACACTCATACCACACTCACACCACACTCATACTCACACCACACTCATACTCACACCACACTCATACCACACTCACACCACACTCATACTCACACCACACTCATACTCACACCACACTCATACTCACACCACACTCATACTCACACCACACTCACACCACACTCACACCACACTCACACCCACACCACACTCATACTCACACCACACTCACACCACACTCATACTCACACTCACACTCACACCACACTCACACCACACTCATACTCACACCACACTCATACTCACACCACACTCACACCACACTCACACCACACTCACACCACACTCATACTCACACCACACTCATACTCACACCACACTCATACTCACACCACACTCATACTCACACCACACTCACTCACACCACACTCACTCACACCACACTCACTCACACCACACTCATACTCACACCACACTCACTCACACCACACTCACTCACACCACACTCACTCACACCACACTCATACTCACACCACACTCATACTCACACCACACTCATACTCACACCACACTCACACCACACTCATACTCACACCACACACACACCACACTCATACCACACTCACACCACACTCATACTCACACCACACTCACACCACACCCACACCACACTCACACCACACTCACACCACACTCATACTCATCTCACACTCATACCACACTCATACTTATCTCACACTCATACTCATCTCACACTCACTCACACCACACTCATACTCACACCACACTCATACTCACACCACACTCATACCACACTCATACCACACTCATACTCATCTCACACTCATACCACACTCATACTCATCTCACACTCATACCATACTCACACCACACTCACACTCACACCACACTCATACCACACTCATACTCACACCACACTACACTCATACTCACACTCACACTCACACCACACTCATACTCACACCACACTCACACCACACTCATACTCACACTCACACTCACACCACACTCACACCACACTCATACTCATCTCACACTCATACTCATCTCACACTCATACTCATCTCACACTCACACTCACACCACACTCATACTCATCTCACACTCACACCACACTCATACTCACACCACACTCACACTCACACCACACTCACACCACACTCATACTCACACCACACTCATACTCACACCACACTCATACCACACTCACACCACACTCATACTCACACCACACTCATACTCACACCACACTCATACCACACTCACACCACACTCATACTCACACCACACTCATACTCACACCACACTCATACCACACTCACACCACACTCATACCACACTCATACTCACACCACACTCATACCACACTCATACTCATCTCACACTCATACCACACTCACACCACACTCATACTCATCTCACACTCATACTCACACCACACTCATACTCATCTCACACTCATACCACACTCACACCACACTCATACTCATCTCACACTCATACTCACACCACACTCATACTCACACCACACTCATACCACACTCATACCACACTCATACTCATCTCACACTCATACCACACTCATACTCATCTCACACTCATACCACACTCATACTCATCTCACACTCACACCACACTCACACCACACTCACACTCACACCACACTCATACCACACTCATACTCACACCACACTCATACCACACTCATACTCATCTCACACTCATACCACACTCACACCACACTCATACTCACACCACTCTCATACTCACACCACACTCATACTCACACCACACTCATACTCATCTCACACTCATACCACACTCATACTCATCTCACACTCATACCACACTCATACTCATACTCATACCACTCTCATACTCACACCACACTCATACTCATCTCACACTCACCTCACACTCATACCACACTCACACCACACTCATACTCACACCACACTCATCTCACACTCATACCACACTCATACTCATCTCACACTCACACCACACTCATACTCATCTCACACTCATACCACACTCATACCACACTCACTCTCATCTCACACTCATACCACACTCATACTCACACCACACTCACACCACACTCATACCACACTCATACTCACACCACACTCACCTCACACTCATACCACACTCATACTCACACCACAATCATACTCACACCACACTACACTCACACCACACTACACTCGCACCACACTCACGCCACACTACACTCGCTCCACACTCATACTCACACCACACTCATACTCACACCACACTCATACTCATCTCACACTCATACCACACTCACACCACACTCATACTCATCTCACACTCACACCACACTCATACTCATCTCACACTCATACCACACTCATACCACACTCACTCTCATCTCACACTCATACCACACTCATACTCACACCACACTCACACCACACTCATACCACACTCATACTCACACCACACTCACCTCACACTCATACCACACTCATACTCACACCACAATCATACTCACACCACACTACACTCACACCACACTACACTCGCACCACACTCACGCCACACTACACTCGCTCCACACTCATACTCACACCACACTCATACTCACACCACACTACACTCACACCACACTACACTCGCACTACACTCACGCCACACTACACTCGCACCACACTCATACCACACTCACACTCATCTCACACTCATACTCACACCACACTCACACCACACTCATACTCACAACACACTCACCTCACACTCATACCACACTCATACTCACACCACACTCATACTCACACCACACTCATACTCACACCACACTCATACTCACACCACACTCATACTCACACCACACTACACTCGCACCACACTCACACCACACTACACTCGCTCCACACTCATACTCACACCACACTCATACTCACACCACACTACACTCGCACCACACTCACACCACACTACACTCGCTCCACACTCATACTCACACCACACTCATACTCACACCACACTACACTCACACCACACTCGCACTACACTCACGCCACACTACACTCGCACCACACTCATACCACACTCACACTCATCTCACACTCATACTCACACCACACTCACACCACACTCATACCACACTCATACTCACAACACACTCACCTCACACTCATACCACACTCATACTCACACCACACTCATACTCACACCACACTCATACTCACACCACACTCATACTCACACCACACTCATACTCACACCACACTACACTCGCACCACACTCACGCCACACTACACTCGCACCACACTCATACTCACACCATACTCACACTCACACAACACTTACACTCACACCACACTCACCTCACACTCACAACACACTAGCTCTCACAATCACAATATTCACCTCACACACACCACTCAAATCACTCTTAACACTTGCATCACTCATAACACATACACACACACACACACTCACAACTCCAATCTATCTTAATACTTGCATCACTCATAACACACACACACACACACACCACTCACGGGCCAAAGTGTACACATTCACCACGCTGCTGTTATCCAGTAAGCTTCATCACTCGCTTCATTTTCATGTAGACCAAAACTCCCAGTCTGCTACATAACACCACATTACACACACTGTGTCTGTGTGGCCTGCTTCCAGCACACACACACACACACACACACACGCACACAGGAAGTGACAAAACAGAGTGTGTACTCTTTAAAGTGCCAGTACTTAAGCATAGACAGAACAGAGCTCTTTTGTACCCTGTAGGTTGTTAAAAACAATTAACAAGATTTCTTCCGAAATAAAACTCTTTTTTTCTATGAGGGAATGAAGCTCTGTGAAAATGAATGAATGAATAAAAATAAATAAATAAATAAATAAAAATGAATCAATGAATAAGAAAACAAACAAACAAACAAACAAACAAACAAATAAATAAATAAATAAATAAATATAAATAAATGAATAAATAAATAAATATTCTTCTTAAAGTGTTAAATGTGCTTAGATTTTCTGTTCTAAGAAAATGCTAACTCCGCCCCTAAATCATTGTTACATGATGTTTCCTGAAATTGTTCTCACACAAATGTTTGAATTGTGGCCAATTTTCAAATGTTGTTTATTTAACATTACATTTAATCACCAAAACATTTTTAATAAATAAATAAATAAATAAACAAACAGATTTAAAGCAGTGTAAACATGATGGTTGTATTGTCAGGTGGCTCCTAATTTTAAAAAATCATTTTTCTCATTGGTTTGGATGTTGATGTTGTTGCCGTTGGGCTTGGTGTTGTTGTGCTAGTTCATGTGCACAAATATCCTCTTATTTCCTTGAAACCAATCATTAACGCAGTGGTGCAGCGTTCTGTCACATTGTTTAGCCTGAATGTCTTTTTAGATTTGCTTTAACGTTTTTCATTTCACACAAGAATCCCAAATCCTTTTACAGGAGGTTCAAACACGCTGGCTGAGCCGTAAATACGGAAATACTGTCCCTTTTTACTGGAGTTCCTTCCACATCCACACCTTTCCACACGTCTCTCTGAGCCATTCCAGCGCTGGAGGAAGGACGCTTGATGTGGCTCGTTTCATTTCCACCCAACAACACAAAAAAAACAGCCCTCTTTCTGAGAGGCCACCATCCAGACCCTGGGCGTCTCCGCGACTTCAAAGCCTGGCAGAGCGTCCCGTTTCCCTGCTGGCCTTCTGCAGCCAACAGACACGGCCTTCTTCTGAGGTGGCACGCGCCACGGTGGGCTGTCCACACCTGTGTTTGCTCCCAGCCAAGCTAATTAAGCCGGGATTCTATTTTGGAAGTTACGGGACACAAGGAGGCTTTTAGAGAGAGGCGGAGACTGTAAGAGAGAGAGAGAGAGAGAGAGAGAGAAGAAAAGAAAAGAAAGTATGGGGCTTGGAAATGAAGGGAAACTTTAAAATGGCTGTTTCATGGCAGCGTTTCATCATCCAAGCTAGGTTCAAACTTCAAGTTTGAGGAGATCTGGTTCTCATTAAAACATTTTTTTTATCATTATATCTTACACCATTGCTGAATTCACTGAAATGTAACCCGAAGAGAAGATTCCTGCAGATTCCTGCTCTGTGGCTTTGCCATATGCTGACTCAGGAGAGAGGGAGAGAAAGAGAGAGAGAGAAAGAGAGAGAGAGAGAGAGAGAGAACTGGGATGGGCTGGTATTGAGTTACAGAGTTGAAGAGGAGTATCAGGAGGTAAGGAGAGGTCATACTGGGCGCAAAATGAATTTCATGTCAAAACAAATGGCTGCTCTCCCACTTGATGACAAAGCACCCGAAGCCCTCCGAGCCGCTTCTCCTAACCGAGACTCCTGAAAGAAAAAAACGCAATTCAGCGCTTGAGTGAGGAAGCATGCATTCCTACATGCTGGATTGTTTTTTATCATTTTGTTTTATTATTCTTTTTTGTAACTGGAAGATGATGTACCACCAAGATTTAACCATCAGGACAAAATGAAGCTTAAAGCTTAATGGAATTAACTTTTATATCAGAACATAATGCATTTGAATCACTATCTACAGCACTTGATTCAGGACCAACTGCATTTAATTCAATATTTACTGCATTTGAATCAGAACATATTGTAGTTGAATCAGCACCTACTGCATTTGATTCCGGACCTACTTTATTCGATTCAGGACCTACTACTTTCGATTCAGTAGTTGTTGCATTCGATTCAGTAACTACCACATTCAATTCAGGACCTACTACATTCAATTCAATACTTACTGCATTCGATTCAGTACCTACTGCATCCGATTCAGGACCCACTGTATTCGATTCCGGACATACTTTATTCGATTCAGGACCTACTACATTCGATTTAGTAGTTTTTCCATTCGGATTAGTAACTATCTCATTCGATTCAGGACCTAATGCGTTTGATTCAATAATTACTGCATTCAATTCAGTACCTACTGCATTTGAATCAGAACATATTGCATTTGATTCTGTAGTTACTGCAAATGAATCAGTGTGTTCTACAGTTGAATCATTGGCAATGATTCTACCCCATGGTTGATTCTCTTCCTTTAACAGCAGTGTTTTAATTAATATTTCTTATAATGAAGAGGATTAGTAATGCTCAGGTTTTGGGAGACATTCTAAAGCATGACTAGCTCTAACCTCGTTGTCGGAGATTTCCGCCATAAAACGTTCATCCTAATGGCTGTAAAAGGAATCAGCAGCACACAGTTGAAGCAGCTACAGTATAGGAGCAGATGGGAAGTTCTAGATGTTGCATCAGAGTTTTTACTACACACATAACGTATGAAGGAAGTCTTAAAATTAGCAACTATATATAAAAAGCCACATTAGTTTGTTGAGCCAAACAGGAAATACGTTCTTGTTTTTCCCTCGGTGTGTGTATTACAAAATTCGGAACGATGAATTATTAACCAACAAATGACAACATCCAAATGGGATTCGACGTACACCACCGGCGTGGACGTTATTTATCGCAAGCGGGCCGCACGTTTTGACAAATGGCCAGGTTCTGCGAATTCTGTCATGGCAAAGTTCAGCAATTAGCCTCCCATGTACAGGGACGTGGGCCCTCCGCCGTGAGTGCGCTCGATTTATGAGTTCAGTCCAGCAGCCTGACTGCTTCAAAGCACCGGCAGGAGAGAGCAAGGAGTTCACAAATATGAAAGAACACACACACACACACACGCATACATGCATACAGGCGGCTGTAAATCTGAGAAGAACACGGGGGAGATCATGGATCCTATGGGAGAGATGGACTCTTCCAGCCCCTCGCTCAGGAGGCCCATAGCTCATAGAAGGGCTGACTACGACTTTGACGTTTCTTTTTCATGGACGCATCTCCGCTTTGACCTCTGGACTAAAACAAATATGCGAAACGTGTTCCATATCTATAAAATACCTCAAATTGGAAGAACCACACAGTAGATAAACACGGCCTCGCAGTAGTAGGTGGCGCATGTGTCAGTGCTTCATTTTCTCCTTTAACCTGCAGGTCCCCTGTAAATATTTAGTGAAGAGAATTTGGCTACTACACAGAGAGCAGATCTCGACTTCTGTGTGTGACGAGAACGCCTGTTATGACTCCGGCTGCTCTGAAACAGCTCTATTAGCAAAATATTCACGATTAACAAACACATAAATGCATTTAGCGATTAAACAGTATAATCTATGTGCTAGATTTTTATCCCTTTAGCCTCATATGTAAGATGTGTAAATTGGACACGACCCTTTTTCATCATGTCAGAGTGTACACTGGACATGACCCCTTGTCATCATGTCAGGGTGTACATTGGACACGACCCCTTGTCATCATGCCAGGGTGTATATTAGACATGACCCCTTGTCATAATGTCAGGGTGTACATTGGACACGACCCCTTGTCATCATGCCAGGGTGTATATTAGACATGACCCCTTGTCATCATGTCAGGGTGTACATTGGACACGACCCCTTGTCATCATGCCAGGGTGTATATTGGACACGACCCTTTGTCATAATGTCAGGGTGTACATTGGACACGACCCCTTGTCATCATGCCAGGGTGTATATTAGACATGACCCCTTGTCATCATGCCAGGGTGTATATTGGACATGACCCCTTGTCATCATGCCAGGGTGTATATTGGACACGGCCCCTTGTCATCATGCCAGGGTGTATATTGGACACGACCCCTTGTCATCATGCCAGGGTGTATATTGGACACGACCCTTTGTCATAATGACAGGGTGTATATTGGACACGACCCCTTGTCATCATGTCAGGGTGTACATTGGACATGACCCTTTGTCATAATGACAGGGTGTATATTGGACACGACCCCTTGTCATCATGTCAGAGTGTACATTGGACACGACCCTTTGTCATAATGTCAGGGTGTACATTGGACACACCCCCTTGTCATCATGTCAGGGTGTACATTGGACACGACCCTTTGTCATAATGACAGGGTGTATATTGGACATGACCCCTTGTCATCATGTCAGGGTGTATATTGGACATGACCCTTTGTCATCATGTCAGGGTGTATATTGGACATGACCCCTTGTCATCATGTCAGGGTTTATATTGGACATGACCCTTTGTCATAATGACAGGGTGTATATTGGACACGACCCCTTGTCATCATGTCAGAGTGTACATTGGACACGACCCTTTGTCATAATGTCAGGGTGTACATTGGACACACCCCCTTGTCATCATGTCAGGGTGTACATTGGACACGACCCTTTGTCATAATGACAGGGTGTATATTGGACACGACCCTTTGTCATAATGTCAGGGTGTACATTGGACACACCCCGTTGTCATCATGTCAGGGTGTACATTGGACATGACCCCTTGTCATCATGTCAGGGTGTACATTGGACATGACCCCTTGTCATCATGTCAGGGTGTACACTGGACATGCCCTTTTGTTATCATGTCAGGGTGTAAACTGGACATACCCACGTTGTCATTATGTCAGGGTGTACACTGGAAATGCCCCCTTGTGGTGTAAAAGGAATAAAAGTTTAAGACATGCTGTTATAGGAAAATCATCAACTTTTGTTGTGATAACAGGACCTGCCTCCCCTCCCTCCTCCACCATCCATCCTCCCCACACTGCCCCCAAGTGTTTTATTCCTTATATAACATCCCCAAATGTCAGTGAATAAAATCATGCAAAACAAGTAGGTCCTGTCATCCTCAATTAATTAATCTCTTAAACTTTAGCTAGCGTGATGATGGTTCTAGTTGAAGGCTAGCATCTAAACTTCTGACACAAATTCTTTGTAGAATATGATTGATTCTTGTCATAGGTATTAGCTTCCTGGTCCCTAGCTCATTGTCACTCTTACACTCATCAAAGTTAGGAATTTAAAGCAGTTAAATGCTAAAAATTCAGATCCAGTTTTGTAAAGCATAATGAAGAGATATTCTTCTAAAAACTTTAAATCCAGAATAATCGTTGTATATCCCACGTCTGGTCATTATGATAGCTGGAAAACAATTCAGGCTGTCTTCACGTCCTGCTCATATTCTTTTTATTCAATCAGTGTGTAATCCTCTAGTGGAAAAGCCTGAGAGTGTGTGTTCTCTCTCTGAGGCTCACATTCCTCAACATCCTCTGGGGAGCCTCCACTAAACCTTCCCATCCATCCAAACCTGCTGAGAGACCCAGCTTATCAGCAAAGAACCTGGTGACAAGCATGCTTTCTCTCTCTCTCTCTCTCTCTCTCTCTCTCACACACACACACACACACACACACTCACACACACCTCATTGGGAGCATAAAGGACAGTAGGCTTAACATGTGGGGACCACCAGACCAGAGCTTAGTACTGATCTACTCAACCCCATCACACCAGCTGGGGCTCAGAAATGACAAGGACAGAGATAATAGATACAGAGAGAGAGAGAGAGAGAGAGAGAGAGAGAATTATCCTGTAGTAATCGCTGAAATTGATTTAAAGGCTCTCAAGAGATAGAGAGAGAATACTGTCTGGCCAAAAAAACTGAACATTTACTACTGGCTCCTATTATAAGTCATTTTTACTAAATTGCAAGCTCAAAAAATTATTTATACACTCTTAAAAAAGGGGGTCCATCTAGAACCTTTAACCCTTTAATGTTCTGTGCGACCGTTTGGTAAAGTCACTATATTTCATTAACAATTTTTTTTAACTTAACCCAAGCTGATTGGGCAGCCGTTTCGTAGAGGCCTATATTTAAATAATTATGGGGTCTGTTAAAAAACAGTTATATATTGTTGTTATTACTGACCGAATTAAATAAATAATGCAAAGTAAGAATTTTTGCTTTGGACATTAATGCTTTAGCTTGTCTTTCTTGTTTAGCTGCTTTTAAGTGTTCATAACTTCCTTAAACATTCTTAACTTACAAAAAATTATTTTATGGATTGTGTAATTTTATGTATTGGATTATGTAAGGTACTATACTTTTTAACTAGTGATTCTTTAAGGGTTCCTTTGAGTTCTTAGCTTCCTAAGGCAGCTTAATTTGGAGCAATGGTGCAACCTCCTTCATATAAAGTTGAATATAAAACCATACACCACTAACTAAAAGCTTTCTACTTGCTCTACATATAATCCTTAAGGCTTCACCTAGAGGACAACTGTAAGTGTTCTAGAGTCTATAAGTGTCCAAAAGTGGTGTCTAAAACCCTTAAGACCCCTATAGCAGAGCCTACATTCTCACAGCCACAAGGGGTCATTAAGGATAATGAAGAGTTCTTAGCTTCCTAATAGGGAAACACTCTGTAGTGTGGTTCTACATCAAAACCTTAGGAGTTTCCCTAGAGTTTCTCTTCGAAAAAGGTCAAATCAAGACCCCTAGAAAGTTCTTCAGTTTGGGGACCCTTAAATATTCTGTGTAGAACCTTATAACTGATTGATTGCCTGTAGAATGGAGTCTATGGAGTATTCACCATCAAAAGACCACCTGAAGAACCTTCTTCTTCTTGTTTTTCATGATTGTTCTCTGTGGTCACTCATTCACACACTTTAGTCACTATTTCCTGCTTGTCATGGTCACAGCGGATCCAATGTCTATCCCAGGAACACTGGACGTGAACCAATGGAATTACACACACACACACACACACATTCAAACACTCATTTACACTTATGGGCAGTTTATAGCCACCAACAATATGTTTATGAAAGGTAGGAGGAATTCAGAGAACCTGGAGGAAACCCAAGTGGACACAGGGAGAATATGTAAGACTCGGTTCTCATTCTCAGCCATGTTTTTACACGTATAGTTTCTTAATAATATAAGCACAGTTAAAGGAGGAGCTAGAATTGTGCCCATTTCATAGAACTCTCTGTCTTGGAAATCTCTCCTCCTGTGAACATGGAAGAATCTTCGAGCAAAGTCAATATGATGTTGGACACCCGAGTTGCACAAGAGTTGAGGCTGAGAGCTCTGCTTTCATCTTCCCTCGGTCAGGGGCCTTCTTCACAGGAGGAAAATTGGACGGACACACAGACCCTTCCCTCTCGGTATGATCGTTCCTGATGAGCAAGACCTGGCTTTAAAGCCACGTCATGTGAAGAGCTGCTGTAATGTGTCCATTAGTCCTGAGTGTCAATCAGATCAGAGCTGCCTTTGTTTGAAGGTGGACCTCACAGTGCTTAATGCATCATGGGAACTCATTGCTCTATTGTACAGATGGTAAAGTTTCAGTAACAGACCCCAGGACTGGGAGTAGCAATATATATCCTTTACAATGAAAACTGAAGCAATCAGTGACAAATGAGATCATTTTGGGATTAGTAAAATAGCTAATCCACTCCATTTAATCACATCATCAAATTTAAAATGAACGTAAAAAACAATTCCTGCCACCAAATGGTACAAAAACTATAAACATGCCATTCATGTCATTCCCAGTCTGATAAACATTATGTCCTGAACCATGACGTCTCGTCTGCCATACTCGCCCAGAACTGTTCCCGGGGTCGATTCGCAAGGTCCAGGGCCGGGAGACTGGGATACCATCACCCAGCGTTCTTCACTAACAAGCCAAATGATGGGAAACGACACCAGGCATCATTTAGCTGTCACGAGCCTAATCACCCAGCGTGATGCAAAAAGAGTGAGACCTTGATTGCTGAGATTTAAACGGTTCCAACAGAAATTGGCCATTTTACACCTTGGCAGTCTCCCAAAGGCACAAATTGTCCTCCTGCTTAAATGAGACAAAATAGTTAAGAGCAGCGAGGTCTATGCCATAGCCATTTCCCTGGGAACATTTGCTGCCTTACTTGGTTCTAAAATAGCCTGGAACTAATGAAAAAGGGGGGAAAGTCGGTGAGACATGCACTTATTGCTAATCACCAATGGGGCCTCAATTTTTCTCAAGATATGCAGAGGAATTTGGTACAAGTAAATGATTATTATTGCATATCTCAATGACACTGTGAAGTGAGCTGCTGATGTAATCCAAAATAACTGCCCATTAGGTAACTATTACAATTTAACTAATAAGAAAAGGTGCTCAGAAACGATTCTTTTAAATAGTTAAAGCTGTGAAAAAAGCTCAGCTCCTAGCATTAGCATGTCAACACTGGTGAAATATCACTGGGTTATGGTTCTTCATGTGTTATTGAGCTTCCATTCTTATTAAACATTAGCAGATCTCAGACTTCATGTTTTAAAAGAATGATGACTTGATACACAATGATACACAGAAGATAACGACTGGGCAACAAACCAATAATAGGACAGAGCACGAGACAGAAATACCCTAAGACCAGGACAGAAACCAGTGGAATGACTGTGTTCTGGCTCTGGATACGGGTTCTATCACATTTTTTGCATCCCATAGCCATGTGTAATTGTTGAGATGTTTCTAGAAAGTTCTTCCCTATTCAGCTGTCTATCAAACCTGCATCTTAGGCAGTGAAATAAAACAATATTTTGTTTGATTTTGGGTATGTACCTCAACAAACATGGATAGTTATTTCTATACAACGTTGGGATGTTTTCTAGAGCGTTCATGCTCATTTACATTTGAAGGTTTCATTTGGATTGCTTTATAATACTTTATCTGTGCGGTCATTCTGTTAGAGTTTACATCAGTTCAATTTTATGTGGCTGTTCAGACATTGGAGTGTCCCTGATGTCAGTAACTTTGGGTTTGGTGTGCTTTTGGATCTGGTTATTGGTCTCTTATGCATGTCTCTAGAATGTTCTCCGGCATTTATTCTCATAAGACTTTCATATTAAATCAAGCAATAATGGTGGAATAGTGTGTTTGGGTTTGTATCCTGTTACATGCCTTGTGACACTGTATGATTTACATGCCGGATGTTATGTTTCTAGAATGTTCTTCTCATTTACACTGGTTTACTTGTCTTGCCTGTACTTTAAGCTTCCTTTGTGCATCCCTTTCACCCTATGTGGTTATTTCAACCGCCCATGTCATCGACCACCACTGGCTCAGTGTTTTTCGAGCTCTGCCTATAGGTGGCATGGTCATGTGTCTTTTTTGGAAAGTCTTCAGAAAATTCTTGCCCTCTCAAACTGGTTTATCAGACCTAATCGAATGAGACATTCATAGGAAATTAAACAGTATTGGTCACCCACTCGTTTCTGGCATTGGTTTGAATCTAATCACATGTCAGAACTTGTTTTTCATATCAGTGTATTATTGTTGGGTTGCTTCTAGAAAGTTCTAGCTTGCCAGTACTATACAAGAAGTTACAGTGTCTATGAAATGGGATACAACTGGGTTCTGTCTGTTCTTCTGGCCCTGGATATGGGTCCTGATTATGCAATGTCTCTAGAATGCCTTTGACACTGGATTATGAGTGATGTTCAGACATTGACATTTGTGTTCTATAATCATATGTTAGAATTAGGAAGTCTATAGAATGTTCTCCAGCATTCACCCATGTTTATATGGTTTGTGAAAAACCTTACTGAATGATGGTACCTTCTAACATAACAATGCCCTTGACTGTGGAATAATATTGGGTCAGTATTTTTCTAGGTCTGTGAGTCCATTGAATTTGGTTGGTCTCTAGAATGTTCTCCAACATTCACTGAAGTTTAGTCGTCCTCTATGATGCCATTGTTACACCATACAAGACTTTCAAATAAATTCATGTTAGTGTTCTTCTAGTTGTGTGGATCTATAGGCTCCAAGTCGCTCATATCTTCTCCCCTATTCACACCCATTCATCTATCTTGTCATCTTTTTCCCTAAAACTGACTCCACACATTAGAACATCTGTAATGTAGCACTAGATAATCTTAGGGTCACTGTTTCTCAGGCTTAAGGAAGGCATAGCTGAGCTTTCAGTCTTCAGGCCACTGGGGTGAGGCTACTGCCTGAAGCTCCGGCCTTCTGAAGAAGGTTCTGGGTTAATGAAATGGAATCCTCTGGCTGTCCATTACTCTCAGCTGGAACGAATCAATCTGAGCGGAGCGTCCATGACCATGATGTCTACAGAGCTGGTTTTACCTTCGCTGGAGCCACTGGGAAGACTGCCTGTCTGGATCTGTGAGCTTCATCCTTCACAATCCAAGATTAACTGTAGTGTGCCAGTCGCTGCAGGTATCTCCATTACACTGAGGCTCAAATCCTCAGAGGAGAAAAACATTCTCACTGCATCATGCCGTAACTGAATAAGGTTTGTGTGTATTACTGTATATTGACATTGGCAAAACCAAAGTGATCACATGATCTACACACGTATGTGACATGGATTTCAGTCACAGCACAGCAAGCAACATGTTGCCATGCTAACAGGTGACAACTATAGGGGTCATACCCTTGCTCATAAGTGACAAACTCCAACGTGTCACTTGCTAGTGCAAATGTTTGCTAAAAGAGGGCAGTAGGAGTATGACTTCAAGATACCATAGCACCTATAGAACTATTTTCTGAAAACTGGTTGTTGAAAATCTCAGAAATAAAGAACTGTCCTTGTACCTGTCGTTGTTATGGTAACACCAGAGCTCTACGTGTTGGAACTTGGTATGTGTTTGGAGAAGGTAGAAAACATGTCCTGGTGCTCTTGATGGTACCATGACACTGACAAGAGAAATACAGTTTTCTAGCTTTGTTCCTGAGAGCACACTCCTGGGAAGCAGCTGGAACATAAAATCAAAATAATTTACACATAAAATCCGGCTACTGAAAGACTTCATTTTCAAGTTTATTTTCCTGTCCTGTATTCCAACCTTGTTTTTATCTCCATGTTTAATTTTTTGCTATTTGATATCAACATTACAGCGCTCTCCCGTCGTTTTTTCCCCTTTCCCTTGCACTCTCTATCGTCTTGCGTGTCTCCATTTCCTTTTTTTTCCCCCCTTTAATTTAAACCAAAGTCCGGCACCCTCCCTCCCTCATGCTGTCTCTCTCAATCCCCTTTTTCACCCCGCTCAGGCATGATTTGTTTGATATCAGCATACTGCTGCATTCCTCTCAGCTCCTTTCCCTCTCGATCTGTCGTCCATATTTTCTGATATGGGGGTCAGGGTTAAGTCCTGTCTCTCTGAACTCAATCCCCCAGTCTGGCCCTGTGCTTATAGCCCAGCTGCCTCTGCGCTCTCACACTAACCCCCTTGTTTATATCGGGACGCAATTAAGTCCAGGCCAAGTAAGGGAGTCCCAGAGAGAGCGCTAAGAGTGCAAAGCCGAGACTCGAGTTTCAGCCGGCTCCGGCCCTTCCTTCGCCCTCCCTGCCTGTACTGGCGGTCATCTTGGTAGAAGGGGGGGGGGGGGGGGGTAGCATATATTTTTGAGGTCCAGAGTGAAATTCTTTAAATATACTATACTTGAAACACAAAAAATAATGAAGAGAGGAGAAATGTTTTATGATTTAGTAAGCAGGGAAAAGAATCTACATCACATGCCGCTGCAATATACCCGAGATTCCAACCATAACTATCAGCATGAGGAAGTGTTGTTTTAGTGCAGCTTTTAAATTCAGCTACATGTCACTGCATAAGCATTTGATGAACTTGAGATTGAAAAAGGTTCAAAGGGTTCAGGATGAATCTCCAGGCCGTCACAGCAAGTAGCTCTGGTTTATCTTCACGTTTACATTTGCAAACGTATTTGACTGGAGCGAGTGCACTCTGTTTCACACAGGCAACCGCAATTTCATTTGAATCTCAACCCAAAGCGAAGGAATAACACGAGACATAATGAACTTGAGGGAAATAATAACAGCATGAGGAACGGTAAACCCCTCGATCAGAGTTAAGAGATCAGATTAAACCTTCTCCAATGTGAAAGAGCTCGCTTCAAATACAGGACCACAAACATCCAGTAAGCCCCAAAGAACCGCAACAAGCGAATGCAAATATACAGAGCGCTGGCCAGGAGGTTTTTCTGAGAGCGCCGCTCAGATCCGGTTCTCTCTCCGGACCGAAAAGATCAGCAGCTTCTCTGGAGGTTGACGTTTAGGTAACCGAACCTCTGGCCACTGCTGGACCTCTGCTTCTCTCTCTCTCTTTCTCTCTCTCTCTCTGCTTCTCTCTCTCTTTCTCTCTCTCTCTCTGTCTCTCTCTCTCTCTCTCTCTCCTCGAGCCAGCTCAGAGTTCACGCTCTCCACATGTGTGGTCCTCCAGCCTGAGGGAGCTGTCCCACAATCCCAGCCACACGTGTGCAGGACCGAGGCAGAGCAGATAAACAGAGAGAGAGAAAGCTGGCTTGATACTGAGCATGCTCAGAAGAGTAACTCGACTTCTACACATGAAAATTGCAAAATGAATCGATTAAACTTTATACAGCGGGAACCAGACTTCCTTTTATTTTCCCTAGAGTACTGAATAATTCATAGCTAGGGAATAATGTGTTTTAAAATGATTAATAAGCTGACTTACTAAAGGCTTTGAGTCTGAGAGAACCTCAGAGAACCTTACAACTGAGGAGACTTCTCTAATATTCAGAAACGGTCGCTAGCTAATCACCTCTAAACAGAGTACTCGAGGAAACCAACATTCTGTGCTGAGGTTACAGTGGATGTTTAGTGGACACTTTAGAGGGTTTTTTTTTATTAGTTATTTACTTGTAGAATATTTTAGTTGATTTTATTATTATTTATTATTTTATTTAATTTATTTTTTTTTAAATATATTTTTGTTAATTTTTGTTGAAATATATTTTTAGCAGGGTATGTCAAACATACTGTTTTGTGTGTTTGTTTGTTTGTTTTTGTTTATTGTGCCCCCCCCCCAAAAAAAGTTTAATAACCCAGACTGTCCTCTATCTATTTTTAAATTATAAATTATAATAAATAGTTTTGCATGACATCATTAAAGGTATCTATCTATCTATCTATCTATCTATCTATCTATCTATCTATCTATCTATCTATCTATCTATCTATCTATCTATCTATCTATCTATCGCCACATCAGTCCTTGTTGTACTGCCGTATAATTTTTCATTAGGCAAAACTGTGGAAAAATGGAAAAGAAAGAAAGAGAGAAGAGAGAGAGTTAAATGAAAGACTGATGGGAATGAGGAAGGAGAGAGTTAGAGGAGAAAGAGACAGAAGGTTGACCAGCAGATGCCTGCAGTGATGATGGACAGAGCAGTAAACAGGCTGAGCAGAGCCCCGACCTCCCTAAACACCGCTGTGTGTGTGTGTGTGTGTGTGTGAGAGAGAGAGAGAGAGAGAGAGAGAGAGGGAGGAAAGACGAACTGGCCCCCTGACTCTCCCCCCACTAGCCACCTCCTAGCAGATAATATACACCCAATCCCTTTCAGCACCAGGTGTGACAGGCATCAGGGGTGGCCTATCCACAGGGGGCCAGGGGCCAGGGGGAGGGGTGAAGGGGCAAATTAGGAACATGTCAGTAATAATTTAGGCCATGTTTACTTTTCTTCACACCAATATCTCAATTCCTATTTACGAACATGTCAGCAATAACACGGCCGACATCTTTGGAGGTCTTGAGTGTGAAAGCTTCACCTCAGTTCGTTTACTGGAGAGTTCAATTGAATTACGCTGCCATAAAATGTCAAGAATGTGAAAGAATGCGACAAACATTCAGCATGTTCGACCGTGTTACAGTTCAAATGTATTGCTATAGTAAATTTTATACAAAGAGGAAATGAAAGCTACGATCGAGCCGGGTGAGAACGAGACGGGAACGCAAACACGTCTGATTTTCATTTCATTACTGTCCATCAAGCGGGTTTATCTTTTAGCACCGTTCATAATTCATTTATTATTCCAACGGTGAGGAATAAAATGCTTAAGTGCATGCTGTTATGGAAAAATAATCAAGGACAGGGTGGTCTGCAAAGTAGAGATCCTGCTTCTGGCACTTTCTGAGAATTATTTACTCTCATTAGGATTGGATTCAATTGTTTGATTCATGAGTCAAATCTTTTGAAACGACTCTGGCGATTCCGTGACAGACTCCAGTTTCCCAGAGACTTTTCCTTCACACAGAGATATCCTGCTCAGTGGAGATCTTGGATCTGGTGCTTTCTGAGGATTTTTACTCTCCTAAGGATTGGATTCGATCATTTGATTCATGAGTTGACTCTTTGGAATCGACTCTGTTGATTCCAGGACAGATTCCCAGAGAAGACTTTTCCTATAAAACAGAGATCCTGCTCAGTGGAGATCCTGGTTCTGGTGCTTTCTGAAGATTTTTACTCTCCTTAGGATTGATTTGATCATTGGATTCATGAGTCGACTCTTTGAACGTGATTCTTTTGATTCCAGGACAGTTTCCAGTTTCCCAGAGACCTTTCCTTCAAAACAATGACTGAATGTTTCACTTACTGACATCCTCCTGGCTTCACCAGCTAATGTGCTCCTCTGTGGATATCTGAGCTTGTGTGTGTGTGTGTATGTGTAAGCTGAGTGAAGGAGAAAGCAATGGAAAGGTCTTGTTGAAAAACGAATTAAGTGAAGAAGCAAATGTGAACCATTAAAGGCTAATGAGAAGCCAGTAGCCTATCAGCAGACGTAATAAAGAGGGTGTTTGGGCTTATTTTGACATGTGGACATTAACAGCCAGGACAGTAAGTGTGTAAGGAGCTCCATGTGTCAACATGACAGAACTAAAGCTCTTAATGGCCGAGGCTTCCTTCTTGTGGGTTTTAGACAAATGAAAATCCCTGTAATGTGTATTCAGAATGTAGGGAATAAAACTGGTTTAGGAAAATAATCAACAGTGTGGTGGTGTGATGCAGCCTGACATGAACTAGAGTAACTGTGACACATCGAAGCTGCTTATTTTCCCATAAAAGCATGTGACATGGTGGAGTGGTTTATTTCACAGCAAGGTGTTCTTTATTTTTCAGTCAAGGATAGTGTTTGAATCTGTTTATAGTTGCATTCGGACTTTGTAAAGATGTGAAAACAAACATATCGACACCTCACTACAATCAGCTTTGCCACATAATACTATATCTTCATTGAACACATCACACTTTTAACAAAATTTATTCAAGAATTTAATTAAATTCTGACGGCGATGCCTGCAAGTTTGCCTCACAGTTATGATAAAGGTCTCTAAAAGTAAGCAGGTCTTTGTTATATTTAGTGATGAAATGTACCAGTCTGTAGTGAAAGTTAGGCCAATATGCTGCAAAAGTGCCCTCTAGGTTTCCCCTACAGTGGATAGTATATGATATTGTGCCCACTTTGGCAGATAAAAATGATAAAGTGCCCTCTAGGTTTCCCCTATGGTCAAAAAATCTGTTAAAGTGCCCTCTATGTTCTCCCTAGGGTAGATACAATGTTATAAAGTGCCCTCTAGGTTTCCCCTATGGTCAAAAAATCTGTTAAAATGCCCTCTATGTTCTCCTTATGATAGATAAAATGCCATAAAGTGCCCTCTAGGTTTCTCCTACAGTTGGAAAATGTGATAAAGTGCCTTCTAGGTTCCCATGTTTTAGATAAAATGGAATTAACTGCCATCTATGGCAGATAAAACATAATAAAGTGCCCTCTATGTTTCCCCTATGGTCAAAAAATCTGTTAAAATGCCCTATATGTTCTCCTTATGATAAATAAAATGCTATAAAGTGCCCTCTAGGTTTCTCCTACAGTTGGAAAATGTGATAAAGTGCCTTCTAGGTTCCCGTATGTTAGATAAAATGGGATTAACTGCCATCTATGGCAGATAAAATATAATAAAATGCCCTCTAGGTTCCCCATTTGCTTGAGAAATGTGATAAAGTGCCCTCTAGGTTCCCCTATGGAAAATAAAACATGCCCTCTAGGATGCCTTTACAGTGGGTAAAATGTGAATGTGAAAACATGATGGAGTGTCCACTAGGGTGGCCTTCCAGTGTGGAATATCTGATGTGGTGCCCCATAGGCTCCTTTACATGTGAGGAAGTGCCCTAACTTGTGAGAAAATGTGCCCTCTAGGGGCCCCACTGTGTGTAGATGTGCCCTTTTTTTCCTTCCTGCCCTTCAGAGAAACTGTGTCAAACTCCTGCTAGAGCAATTCATTCACAGTGAATCAAAGAATCGACTCTGAATCGACTCTCAGGAGGTGAATCAAACATGCTGTGTGTTTAGAGTTGTTTTTATTGTGTAGATGTGGGTTCAATTGTAGAGTTTTATTTGCCCTCAGGCAAATGTTTTACCCTCTATAACGATGTGCAACATAAAACTAAACCAAACTAAACAGCAAAACAAGCCAAAAGCATCACTTTCACACACTGATTCATTCTGTCTCCAATTAGTAACATCCTAACAAGAGCAGAGCTTCTGTATTCCACCTAGTGATGCAGGCATGAAGCGAATTTTTACTACAAAACACACGTCTCAGGCACGTTTCTCCTTGCCAGATGTGCTGTAGCACACCTCGTATAAAACACCTGCATCGTAAGGTACGCTTGTGCTGAACCAGTTACCTTTTTTTTTTCATGTCTGTACTTCCTGTTCTGCAGAAATGCAAGGCAGGTTACTGGAACAGGAGCTAAAGTCAGCACCGAGTCTTCCCTCGAAACGGTAGTGAAAAGGTTCTTGGGTGCATTATAAAGCGCTGGACAGAGCCGTGTTGTGCAGCAGCACTGTTAATAACGTGGTCTCTGTCCCTGGATGGGGGAGTGCAGGGTGAGAAGGGGAAGCTGGAAATTCTTATTTCCTGTGTGAGGGAGTGTCGGTGAGCCAGACCACTCGGCGACATGCAGCAATCAGAAAGCACTCCCCAGAGCCAACACTGCCCTGCTTTTACCCTCTCTCTCTCTCTCTCTCTCTCTCTCTCATTTACTCACTCTCTCTGTCACTCGAAAAACTGTCTGATCTTGTCCTCCTTTCTCTCTCTTTCTTTCTCTCATTTACTGTCTCTGTGTCTCAAGGTCTCACTCTCTCTCACTGTCACACATAATTGTCTGATCTTGTCCTCCTCTCTCTCTCTCTCTCTCTCTCTCTCTCTCTCTTTACTACTCATCCACTCTCACTGTCACTCTAGAACTAATTCTTTCTTTCTTTCTTTCTTTCTTTCTTTCTTTCTTTCTTTCTTTCTTGAGTTGCTCATAAACACATCAGGCCTACAGCAAGATAGATCTTGTGTGCAAACTCTACAGCTTATTACACATAATATCACCATTAACTGGCCGTCCCTGACAAAAGTCTGAGGAAGGATCAGCGTGGTGTTCATCTCCGTCTGTAACGTTACCCAGCGGGAGTCCTGACTGGCTGACACAGCTGCCTCACACTCACTCCTCTCATCACACGGACAAGCTCACATGCCACCTCTGACCCCTACATGATCACTCTGAACATGCGAGTGGCCCCGAAACTGTAGGACATGGGCATGCCGGGTCTGCAAACACACACACACACTCACACTGAAGCAGATGCACCATAAACATTATTGCTGGGTGACATTCCGGGACGAGAGAGAGAGAGAGAGAGAGAGAGAGAGAGAGACATGCTAGACATTGATTTATTGTATGTTTTGCATGAAGAGTGTCACAAGTCATATACACACACACACACACACAGTTGTTACTGGTCATGACAGACACACAACCTTTAAGATCAATGTAACAGATATATATTCATAGGTATTTAACTTTCTTCTTAATTTTTTTAACCATCTGTTTCAATTCCTAATTACAATTTATTTACTGATTTTTGGACAGTTATTAAAGAAAATACTGCCACTTGTCAGAATTCTAATGCTTTAAAATTTAGAACTTGATCTACAACTCTATTCATCTAGGCACATTGTCCGTGTTATGTGGAGTCGGTGTGATTATATATGAGATAAGACACTATTACTTTAGGTTAATTAACACTCACATTAAAGGAGAAATGTTTAAAAAAAACACTAAAGCAGGTCGATTTTCCATCCATGACTGAGAATGCTCAGCATCAGTCAATAACAACAGTCACAACTGAATTTATACAAATCTCAACGTCTTCTTTTTCTCTCATTATTAGTAATAGTAGTAGTAGTAGTGGTGGTGGTGGTGGTGATAATAGTTGTAAAATTAATAGTGGTAGTATTTATGGTAGTAGTAGTAGTAGTAGTAGTAGTAATAGCAATGGTAGTATTTATATTAGTAGTAGTAGTAGTAGTAGTAGTATTTATAATAGTAGTAGAAGTAGTAGTAGTAGTAGAAATGAGAGTATTTATAGTAGTAGTATTGGTAATAGCAATGGTAGTATTTATAGTAGTAGTAGTGGTAGTATTAATAGTAGTAGTAGTAATAGCAGTGATAGAATTTACAGTAGTAGTACTAGTAGTAAAAGCAGTGGCAGTAGTGGTAGTAGTTGTATCAGTAGTATTTATAGTGGTAGTAGTTGTATCAGTAGTATTTATAGTGGTAGTGGTAGTAGTTGTATCAGTAGTATTTATAGTGGTAGTGGTAGTAGTTGTATCAGTAGTATTTATAGTGGTAGTGGTAGTAGTGGTAGTAGTTGTATCAGTAGTATTTATAGTGGTAGTGGTAGTAGTGGTAGTAGTTGTATCAGTAGTATTTATAGTGGTAGTGGTAGTAGTTGTATCAGTAGTATTTATAGTGGTAGTGGTAGTAGTGGTAGTAGTTGTATCAGTAGTATTTATAGTGGTAGTGGTAGTAGTTGTATCAGTAGTATTTATAGTGGTAGTGGTAGTAGTGGTAGTAGTTGTATCAGTAGTATTTATAGTGGTAGTGGTAGTAGTTGTATCAGTAGTATTTATAGTGGTAGTAGTTGTATCAGTAGTATTTATAGTGGTAGTGGTAGTAGTGGTAGTAGTTGTATCAGTAGTATTTATAGTGGTAGTGGTAGTAGTGGTAGTAGTTGTATCAGTAGTATTTATAGTGGTAGTGGTAGTAGTGGTAGTAGTTGTATCAGTAGTATTTATAGTGGTAGTGGTAGTAGTTGTATCAGTAGTATTTATAGTGGTAGTGGTAGTAGTGGTAGTAGTTGTATCAGTAGTATTTATAGTGGTAGTGGTAGTAGTTGTATCAGTAGTATTTATAGTGGTAGTAGTTGTATCAGTAGTATTTATAGTGGTAGTGGTAGTAGTGGTAGTAGTTGTATCAGTAGTATTTATAGTGGTAGTGGTAGTAGTTGTATCAGTAGTATTTATAGTGGTAGTGGTAGTAGTGGTAGTAGTAGTGAATACTAGGATAATAGGATTCACCCACACTGTGATCAGAGTTTCTGTAAATCTATACTGACTTATTGATCAGAATGATTGAGTTCTCTGAAACAGTAAATTCTGACCCAGTGGTGATTAGATGCAACTCCATTTCAGCATAAAATCCCATAGAGAGGAAAAAAACACAAGCATGAAAAAGAGAAAGAGGGGAGGAGAAAACTGAAGACAAAAGAATGCAGGAGGTCTCGCTACACACACACACACACACACACACACACACACATACATACACACACACACACAGTTCCTGTGCCCCTCTCATTTGTGCCTGATTCTCGTGTGTGTGTGTGTCCATTCTTTTGCAGGTATATTGAGCATGAAGTAGTCAGGTAGTGTAATGTGATTATTTTACACACTTACTCTAACACACACACACACACACAGCCCCCACACACAGAAACTTGTAGAGCAAATGTTTAATAGGTGTGTGTGTGTGTGTGTTAGAGTAGTCCATGCATATGAATACATATGAATACTGTATGCATGTAAAAAGCATGAATATCTGTGTGTGTGTGTGTGTTGCTCCAGCACATCTGGGCTTTATATCAGGGTCTTAATTAATCCTGAGCGAAGGCCAGGCAGTGACAGGTCAACTGTGTAGACTCGGGCTCCAGACAGGCCGTGATTTATGACTGTCAAACCCCAAGCAGTGCTGATTTATTTCCGGGAGAGAGAGAGAGCGAGAGAGAGAGTGAGAGAGAGAGAGAGAGAGAGAGAGAGAGAGGTGGGATTATTCAAGGATTTAAGAATATAGGATTTTTTTTTTTTACTGAACTCTTCTAGTGATTCATGAATTCAGAATGAATAAGGAAGGCTGTCTTATTAACATCAGAGAGAGAGAGAGAGAGAGAGTGAGCGAGGTGAGTGAGAGTGAGAGTGAGAGTACTAACTCTACTAAAGGTACTAAGTGTGAATAAAAAATATTAGGCTGGTGAAAGAACAACTGATTTATTTGATATATATATATATATATATATATATATATATATATATATATATATATATATATAGCTTCTATAGCAGGAGCGTAATCATGGTTCTTTTAGTGGATTTTTTGTGTAGTTTCATATGTAACTAAAAATGGATAAAAGTGATGAGGTGTATTTAACTGCTGAATGGAAATGGACTTATTTTCACTCAGTATTAAGATATGAGTGATGTTCAGGCTGTGAGTCTGGTATAAAATGTCGGCTTTCAGTGTGTTTGAGACGTGTGTTTTCCCCTTTGTTGGAGAACCTTACACTGAATTTTACTGGTTAAAGATGAAATCTGAGCTGCTTTTTAGATGAACAAGCACTTGGAGAACATCTCAGAGAGTGGAACTGGGTTCGAGATCAACATTTACTTTGAGCATTTATGTGAAAAAATACAAACTTTTCTTTGAATACATTGCTCCTAGTAGTCTAGGGGAAAATTCTTATAAAACACTACAAATTCTTAAAGTCCTGACTTTCATATGAGCTTCAGATTAACCTCCATTGTGGAGTGAGACATGAAGAAGACATGACATTTTCGTCTCTAGGGAAATAGTTAATAAATACAGACTCGGCAAATTGCCGTAGCATTCGAGGAATGATGCCTGATTAGACAAATCCTTCTGTTGTGTTCTTGGTATTGTCATTAATAACTCTATTTCATGCTATGAAGTTTATAAGCACTACAGTGTAACCTGATGTGTTTACACACTTGTGCAGCTAGAAATGGATAAAAAAAAGTCTCAGTCTTTAATAAATGTAAGAGGAATAAAACCCTACATGATCTGCTCTTATAGGAAAATAATCAATAATCAACTTGTTACGGTTCCTGGTTGTAGTTTTTGTTGAATGATAAATGAGTGAAAGGCTTCAGGATGTAGTGGAATATAGGGAAATAATCTTTAATGTCTAAGAGTAACTGCACTTACTGTAGCACTGAGCTGCATCACAGCATTTATTGATTAATTATTGATTATTTTCCCACATCAGCATGCTCAAATGTGCCTTGTGGCCCTTATGGTCCTTATCTGACCGCTGTTTACTGTGTACTAGAAATGTGAATTGAATTAATTTATGGTTATAGAGCTGGATTCTAACATGGCCACTTTCCCCGGCCTTCCTTCTATCCCGAGCTTTATCCGTCCTTTCGTCAGCGTTCCTCGGTCCTGTCGAGTCCAAACCGGCGTGGGAGGTGAGCGGCGGCACTCTTATCACCTCCCTCCTACGGTGGCCCAGAAGACTCATCTCTCAAAGCCTCTCTCTCAGAGCAGAGGGAAGGAGGGAAGGAGGGAACGTGTGGGACACAGCAGCCCTGCTTTTATTAGAAGCCATCATTACTAATATTCCCTGGAATGTCCCGGAGTATAAATAGAAAGACGGGAAAAAAAAGAAAGAAAGAAGGGAAGAGTGGGAAAAAATGAAGACGGCTGACTTGGGGGGGGGGGGTTTGGTTTAATCTGGTGTGAGAGTTCAAGACGGCCTTGTTTAGTTTGGACGTCTGAGGAACTGAGCAGACTGAGGAGACTGACCGCCCAGAGTGAGCCTCCGGTCCTTAGGGACGTACTGGCATCGGTTATAGAGCAGCTAGTTAAAGAGAGAGCTTTGGCTGCATTCGACTAATCTCAGAACTGAGAAGTCAGATCTATGAGATATTTTCAATCTTTGTGCATGAGCTACAAAGTGGGATAAAAATAAAAATAAAAAAACAAACTATGGACGCCTCTGTGTTTGTCTTTTGCTAACAGCAAGCTAGCTAGCTAAGTGTGCTAAGAAACAGAGCAGTGAAGTGTCTAGTCATGTGTGTATGTTGACTGTTTGAATTCATTTAAAGGTAAAAAGAGCTATTTTATTTACCTGGGGTTGAGGAGCTCCTCCTAAATAGGAGTTCTGAGTCAAGGAAGCATTTTGTTTCCTTTGTCCTGGTCCGAGTTATGAGCTTTAGTGAAATGATGTATTTGTTATTAGCTTATTATATATACGTAATAGTGTAATAATAGTATATTGTAGTAATAGTGTAGTAATGGTAGAGTATACATTAATAGTATAGGGAAGGTATAGTATAGTATAGTATAGTATAGTATAGTATAGTATAGTATAGTATAGTATAGTATAGTATAGTATAGGAAACTATAGGAAAGTATAGTATAGAATAGTATAGGATAGTATAGTGTAGAATAGTATAGTAGTAGTGGAATAATAGTATATTGTAGTAATAGTGTAGTAATAGTGTAGTAATAGTGTAGTAATGGTAGAGTATACATTAATAGTATAGGGAAGGTATAGTATAGTATAGTATAGTATAGTATAGTATAGTATAGTATAGTATAGGAAAGTATAGTATAGAATAGTATAGGATAGTATAGTGTAGAATAGTATAGTAGTAGTGGAATAATAGTATATTGTAGTAATAGTGTAGTAATAGTGTAGTAATGGTAGAGTATACATTAATAGTATAGGGAAGGTATAGTATAGTATAGTATAGTATAGTATAGTATAGTATAGTATAGTATAGTATAGTATAGTATAGTATAGTATAAGAAAGTATAGTATAGAATAGTATAGGATAGTATAGTATAGGAAAGTATAGTATAGAATAGTATAGGATAGTATAGTGTAGAATAGTATAGTATAGTATAGTATAGTATAAGAAAGTATAGTATAGAATAGTATAGGATAGTATAGTGTAGAATAGTATAGTAGTAGTGGAATAATAGTATATTGTAGTAATAGTGCAGTAATAGTGTAGTGATAGTGTAGTAATGGTAGAGTATACATTAATAGTATAGGGAAGGTATAGTATAGTATAGTATAGTATAGTATAGTATAGTATAGTATAGTATAGTATAGTATAGAATAGTATAGGATAGTATAGTATAGGAAAGTATAGTATAGAATAGTATAGGATAGTATAGTGTAGAATAGTATAGTAGTAGTGGAATAATAGTATATTGTAGTAATAGTGCAGTAATAGTGTAGTGATAGTGTAGTAATGGTAGAGTATACATTAATAGTATAGGGAAGGTATAGTATAGTATAGTATAGTATAGTATAGTATAGTATAGTATAGTATAGTATAGTATAGTATAGTATAGTATAGTATAGTATAGGATAGTATAGTATAGGAAAGTATAGTATAGAATAGTATAGGATAGTATAGTGTAGATTAGTATTGTAGTAGTGGAATAATAGTATATTGTAGTAATAGTGCAGTAATAGTGTAGTGATAGTGTAGTAATGGTAGAGTATACATTAATAGTATAGGGAAGGTATAGTATAGTATAGTATAGTATAGTATAGTATAGTATAGTATAGTATAGTATAGTATAGTATAGTATAAGAAAGTATAGTATAGAATAGTATAGGATAGTATAGTGTAGAATAGTATAGTAGTAGTGGAATAATAGTATATTGTAGTAATAGTGCAGTAATAGTGTAGTGATAGTGTAGTAATGGTAGAGTATACATTAATAGTATAGGGAAGGTATAGTATAGTATAGTATAGTATAGTATAGTATAGTATAGTATAGTATAGTATAAGAAAGTATAGTATAGAATAGTATAGGATAGTATAGTATAGGAAAGTATAGTATAGAATAGTATAGGATAGTATAGTGTAGAATAGTATAGTAGTAGTGGAATAATAGTATATTGTAGTAATAGTGTAGTACAGCAATATTATAATAGTGTAGTAATGGTAGAGTATACATTAATATTATAGGGCAGGCATAGTATAGTATAGTATAGTATAGTATAGTATAGTATAGTATAGTATAGTATAGAATAGTATAGTATAGTATAGTATAGTATAGTATAGTATAGTATAAAATAGTATAGTATAGAATAGTATAGTGTAGTATAGTATGTTATAGTATAAAATAGTACAGTATAGTATAGTGTAGTATAGTATAGTATAGTATAGTATAGGATAGTATAGTATAGGAAAGTATAGTATAGAATAGTATAGGATAGTATAGTGTAGATTAGTATTGTAGTAGTGGAATAATAGTATATTGTAGTGATAGTGTAGTAATGGTAGAGTATAAATTAATAGTATAGGGAAGGTATAGTATAGTATAGTATAGTATAGTATAGGAAAGTATAGGAAAGTATAGTATAGAATAGTATAGGATAGTATAGTATAGGAAAGTATAGTATAGAATAGTATAGGATAGTATAGTGTAGAATAGTATTGTAGTAGTGGAATAATAGTATATTGTAGTAATAGTGCAGTAATAGTGTAGTGATAGTGTAGTAATGGTAGAGTATACATTAATAGTATAGGGAAGGTATAGTATAGTATAGTATAGTATAAGAAAGTATAGTATAGAATAGTATAGGATAGTATAGTGTAGAATAGTATAGTAGTAGTGGAATAATAGTATATTGTAGTAATAGTGTAGTACAGCAATATTATAATAGTGTAGTAATGGTAGAGTATACATTAATATTATAGGGCAGGCATAGTGTAGTAATAGTATAGTAATAGTATATTATAGTACAGTATAGTATAGTATAGTATAGTATAGTATAGTATAAAATAGTATAGTATAGAATAGTATAGTATAGAATAGTATAGTGTAGTATAGTATGTTATAGTATAAAATAGTATAGTATAGTGTAGTATAGTATAGTATAGTATAGTATAGTATAGTATAGGATAGGATAGTATAGTATAGGAAAGTATAGTATAGAATATTATAGGATAGTATAGTGTAGAATAGTATTGTAGTAGTGGAATAATAGTATATTGTAGTAATAGTGTAGTACAGCAATATTATAATAGTGTAGTAATGGTATACATTAATATTATAGGGCAGGCATAGTGTAGTAATAGTATAGTAATAGTATATTATAAAATAGTATAGTATAGAATAGTATAGTGTAGTAATAGTGTAGTAACAGTACAGTAATTGTAGAGTATATATTAATAGAATAGGACAGGTATGGTATAGTATAGTATAGGATAGTGCACTGCAAGCATTAGCCTTTAAGCTCCAAACACATCTTTTCATTGTATTAAAAGATACAATATTTTGTAAAAAAAAAAAAAAAAGATTATCCCAAATGTGTGTTACACTGCTGTTATAATCTTCACACCAGTCACTAGTTTAATTTGAATTAATTGGATTCCATGCTCATTATTCAACAACAACAATAACAACAACAACAACAACAACAACAACAACAACAACAACAATAATAATAATAATAATAATAATAAAATAATAATAGTCTGTAGATAAATGTGAAGAAGAATTTCAGTATATAAATTTATGATTTCAGGTCAAATCAACAGAGATTACTGACAGAAGCGAGCGTGAGTCTGGGGTGTAAACAGTTTGTTGGGAAAGTGCAGTATTTATGGTCAATAATTGCATGGAAATGCTGAACTCTTTGCCCTGGTCACAGTTCCTAAAAGCTATTTCATCCATGACTGTGTACAAGATCTTGTTTCCCGTGCTGTTTTATATGTTTGGATCTCGTTGGCTTTAATCTAATTTTCCTCCACTTACTGTAAGTCAGAGCTTGGAAAAGGGTCTGAACCCTAAGCATACATCATGCCTGTGTTTATTTGCTTTCTACATTCTTGGGGACTGGTGTAAATCACATTTAAAAAGAGCCGTATAGCTCATTATCCTGCTACAACTCTAATTCCCTCTAAATGCACTGGAGAAAATTCAGAGCTCATTTGCGGTGTAAACAGTCTTTAACGGATTCAGATTAACTCCTGTTCTCCTGTTACCTTCACCCCCTCCCCCCACCCACCTTCCCTGAACCCCTACCTCACACACTCTCTGTCTTTCACACACACACACACACACACACTGAAAGCCCACTACACCAACCCCCACCCCCCAACACAGCAGATGATCATATATTTTCTCCACTTAATTAGACTTGTTAAGTGCAATTACACACTCGGATTTCTCCTTCTTTTTTTTCTTTTCCCCTCCTTCTTTTTCTTTCTGTCATTACAGTATGGCGTGTGTGAGGGCCGTTGTTCTGCAGCCCAAGGCCACGGAGAGTGGAACATGTCCATCAGGGGCCAGTTATTATGAGGAGACCACCAAGCTCCACGGCTGAGCGAAGGAGGAAGACGAGGAGGTCTGAGGTGCATACAGGAAGCAGGGTGAGACCAGACCAGACGCCGCTGAGGAAAGCACTTTTAAACTGAGGCCCTCACCAGGACCCGGGCCCCCGAAAACACAATGGAAAGCTCAAGTTAGGACTGACATGGAGAACAGGGTGGCTACACCACACACAGCTTAAAGTCTCTGAGAACTGTTTCTGTAACAAGCTGCAAATAAATAAATAAATAAATAAATTGCAAGTTAATATATACAAATAAAAAACATGATGATGATGATGATTATTATTGTTATTCTTCTTATCATTATTATTATTATTATGGTTGATATGCCAAGAATCTGAAATAAATAAATAAATAAATAAATAAATAAATAAATAAATAAATAAATAAATCATCTGCTTTTGCAAATCATTAAAATAAGAGACAGAGAGGAGGGCAGGATGAGAGGAGGAGAGACATATAGGAGTACAGAGGGAGAGACAGAGATCAGGAGAGACAGAGTGGATGAGAGGAGGACAGGATGAGAGGAGGAGGGCAGAGTGGATGAGAGGAGTAGAGACAGACAGGAGGAGAGGAGGAGAGACAGATAGGAGTACAGAAGGAGAGACTGAGAGCAAGAGAGACAGAGAGGAGGAGAGACAGACAGGAGGAGAGACAGATAGGAGTACATAAGGAGAGACAGAGAGGAGGACAGGAGGAGAAGAGGACAGGATGAGAGGAGGAGAGACAGAGAGCAGGAGAGATAGAGAGGTGGACAGGGCTTCTGTCTGACTCAGAGATGAACTGAGAGCCCCCTCTCCACCTCTCCACCTCTCCTCCTCTCTCTTCCCTGTATTTCTCAGAAGCTGAAGTGTGCAGCTGGAGCTGGTGTTTATTTACGGGGTGGTGGAGAAATGCCAGGAAAGTGTGGCCTCCCACCTCCCAAATCCTCGGGGCAATGAAAGACGCTCCCCGGGGGACTTGCCCCTTCTGCTGCACATGGGGCTCCAGCAGGGTAATCCACAGGACAGGAGTGTGTGTTAAAGGTGAAGGGACATGTCCTGAACACAACTCCAGAGACCTGGACAGCTTGTGGAGTCCTGACGTTCTGCAAGCTAAGTAGAAATGAAACAGAGGATATCTGCGGTTCCAGGTCTTACACCTCTCTGCACAGATAAATATACCTATTAATGATTCAATTACACATGAGTTATGAATATGAGCAGCTAACATTACCGTGTAAACACTGGCGCTAGCCAAATGTCGAGCGCTCCCTGACGGGAAGCGGCTTTTCCCCTGACTTTGCCCCCTTATCTGGTCACGCGGCTGTGTTTCTGAGGGCAGATTTACAGTTTTAGCTAGCTGGCCATGAAACTAGAGCTACAGCGCTAATATTTGCGAGCTTGTGCTGAGTGAGCTAATTGGCCTGAGGGGTAAAGTTAGCAGCGCCGGTGATATTAGCCAATCCGACCGTACCCATATTGTCAGTGCAGAGGAATTCGGGTGGCTAATGAGAGCACAAAAGATGCATTCATGACATCACTCACCTTCAGGACTGGATTTGTCTCTTGAGCCTGAAGTATTCGTGTGTGTACGTCAGGAGCAGCTCCACTCTCAGCTACTGTCAAAATGTCAAAATGTTTGGAATGAGCTGCAACCTGTTACGCGATACAGTGGACTGCTCAGTTCTTCTCACGCCCACACTGACGCGCGTACGAATAGGACGGATAAAAGGATTACGGGTTAGGTGTGGAAGAGATTTCTTCCATTCGTTCTACAGCAATTTCAATTATTAAAGAACAATATGCTAGCGTTTTTATCCGTTTCTAGCACATGCTGTGGCGAACGTCCGAGGACAAGTCACTGCCAATTACAATACAATAACATTCCTTCACTGGCATCTATTTTTTTACTCTCTGGAAATTAATATGACAATATGTTCATTAATTAATTAACCAGAAATAAATTAATGGTTTTCTGGTTTTTATTTTATTAAACGTTTATTTATATTTCATCAGGCTCTAATAAGAAAGTTTTTTGTTTGTTTGTTTGTTTGTTTGTTTGTTCATTTGTGTGTCATTTTTTCGGTTGTTCTTAGTTAGTTTGTTAATTTGTTCATCCATCCATTGTTTGTTTGGTTGTTCTTAGTTTTGTCATTTGTTGTGGAGTTTGCTTGTTTTTGTCTGTTTGATTGTTTGTTCATTCATTCATTTGTTCTTTAGTTAGTTAGTTAGTTAGTTAGTTAGTTTGTTTGTTTATCCATTAATTGTTTGTTTGGTTGTTCTTAGTTTGTTGGTTTGTTGTGGAGATTGTTTGCTTGTTTTTTGTTTGTTTCATTGTTCATTTGTTTGTTTGTTTGTTTGTTCTTAGTTAGTTAGTTAGTTCATCCATCCATTGTTTGGTTGTTCTTAATTTTGTCATTTGTTGTGGAGTTTGCTTGTTTTTGTCTGTTTGATTGTTTGTTCATTCATTCATTTGTTCTTTAGTTAGTTAGTTAGTTAGTTAGTTAGTTAGTTAGTTTGTTTATCCATTAATTGTTTGTTTGGTTGTTCTTAGTTTGTTGGTTTGTTGTGGAGATTGTTTGCTTGTTTTTTGTTTGTTTCATTGTTCATTTGTTTGTTTGTTTGTTTGTTCTTAGTTAGTTAGTTAGTTCATCCATCCATTGTTTGGTTGTTCTTAATTTTGTCATTTGTTGTGGAGTTTGCTTGTTTTTGTCTGTTTGATTGTTCATTCATTCATTTGTTCTTTAGTTAGTTAGTTAGTTAGTTTGTTTGTTCATCCATTTATTGTTTGTTTGGTTGTTCTTAGTTTGCTGGTTTGTTGTGGAGTTTGTTTGCTTGTTTTTTGTTTGTTTGTTTGTTTGTTTGTTCATTTGTTTGGTTGGTTGTTCTTAGTTAGTTAGTTAGTTAGTTAGTTATGTAGTTGGTGAGTTAGTTATTTGGTTAGAATGAACAAATAGAATGAGACAAAACTACAAACACAAGACTAAAGAATATACATCACAACAAGCTCTCTCTCTGTGTCTCTCTCTCTCTCTCTCTCACACACACACACACACACACGTACAGTAACTCTGGCAAAATGATTTAAGACTGTAAAATACCTTTAAGGCTGGACTTTAAATGGAAAGTGTATGATGTGTAGCTCCGCCCCTTAACCTAACTACTGTTACTCTCCACATAATAAAGGATTCACTGTCAGAAAGACGAGGTGTGTAATTGCTTGTATGCTTCAGTTTTGTGTGAGGAGATGGAATGGAAGGAGTCTCCAGTGTCAGAGCTCCAGAGTGAGAATGTTTTCTGATGAAAGTCTACAGGACAGAGGAGATGTTTCTCTTCTTCTTACTAACACCCTGAGTCTTCTCTGCTGAGGGAATAAATTGTGCTCCATAACCTTACCTGGAACTAGAAAGAGTTAGAAGTGCAGTGTGCAGGTCCTAGAGTAATGAATAAATAACAGGATCATGATATGAGCCATGAGGAGCTGCTGAGGTCCTGAGAGAAGTGAGGAGACCTGAACAAGAGGCATGGGAATGATGAAACCTAATGGAGCCTGATGAAGGAGAAGATCTGTCCAGCATGGAGAGAGAGAGAGAGAGACAGAGCGAGTGAGAGAGACAGAGAGAGAAAGACAGAGAGCAAGAGAGACAGAACGAGCAATAGAATGAGAGAGACAGAGAGAGAGACAGAGCAGGCGAGAGAGAGAGAGAGTGAGAGAGACAGAGCGAGCAATAGAACAAGAGAGACAGAGAGAGAGACAGAGCAGGCGAGAGAGACAGAGAGAGTGAGAGAGACAGAGCGAGCAATAGAGAGAGAGAGACAGAGAGAGAGACAGAGCGAGCAATAGAGCGAGAGAGACAGAGAGTGAGACAGAGCAGGCAAGAGAGACAGAGAGAGAGAGAGAGAGAGAGAGAGAGAGACAGAGTGAGTGAGAGAGAGAGAGAGAGAGAGAGAGAGAGAGAGACAGAGTGAGCAAGAGAGAGAGAGAGAGATTTTACTGCATGTCAGTTGTAAAACTTTTGGCACCAGAAGCCTGGACCTCAGCTGCTTGATCTCTTAATGGTTCAGTTCTACTCCTTTTGGTACCAGAACCCTGAGCAGCTCCAGATTAAGATCTAAACAAATTTCTAGGCTGAAGCAGAACTGTAGTGAACATGTGTGTGTGTGTGTGTGTGTGTGTGTGTGTGTGTGTGATTATTCTCCTAAAATCCCATTTCCTGTGGCCCATCGTCATTCTTTTTACCCATCAGCTCTGAACTGGGTGGGCCACATCACACACACACACACACACAAAATCTCATGGGTGACTGAACCCCATCTGCAAACAGCATGTTTCTTTACCAGCTGTCTTCAAACCCAACAGAGCAGCCAACACAACACACACACACAACAGCTCTGTTAAGGCAACACTGGGACACAAGACATAAAACAAGACATATAATTCCACCGGGCTCAATCAGAAATCCTGGCTGATTAACTAATTATACATCATCATTATCTGATGATCATCATTAACATTATATAACATCATCATTGAAGAAGGAGGATTTGGGTGAGAATGAAGTGAAAAGGCAGATTCTGTGGCTGATAAAGGACACGGACACAGATATGGACAGTGACATGGACACTAACATGGACATGGACACGGATCAGGCAGTTTAAGATGGCGTTAAAGTCCTGGAGAGGTGAGAGGAGTTCAGCGGCGGCCATATAAGGAATGTCCCAGCAGGCTTCTCACCAGACACATGGCCCCACGGCCGCCCAGGGGACGGCCCACAATGCATCACACATTCTGGGATGGTAGTGAGGCAGAACCAGGGTGAGGTTCAGGCCAGGAGAGCGGGTGAGAGAGAGAGAGAGAGGGAGAGAGAGAGAGTTTTACCAGGTCATTTACTGGAACCAGAATAGAATAAGGCATACAATAGTGTTTAAAAAGATGCTCGGGTTTCAGTTTCTTCCTCGTATAACGCCATAAAGACATCGCACTGTTTAAAAGAGGTTTGGGTTTTAAAGCACAGACACGGGTGAACAGTTTTCATAGCTCTACCGCACACCGGCTGCAGGAACAAAAAGCGCTAGAAAGCAGCCTGGGCTATTGCTATTCACATACCAACTAACTAGACAAATCAAATGAGTCATTAGTTGTTTTTTTTTTTCCCCTTTGATCGCTGTTTAGTGAGATGAAACGTAGCGGCGGGGAAACAGAGACAGGGAGGAATAGCAGACATCACCGGGAGTTAGCGAGTGTGAGGAAGTTTGCACACAGTTATGCTGGGAAATACACACCAGAATGTACGTCAGCCCGGCTAAAGTTTAGCAATAAGTGGAATACACGCTTAGTAGCTATGAACTGTGTGGGAAAATTAGCATCACACGCATCAGAGCTAGCAGACAGAAAACTTTCAATCAGATTTGCATGCTAATTAGTAAGGTTAGGTGATTAGCAATATTAATGGAGAGTGCTCGGCTAGCTAAGATTAATCCTGAATGTCTGTCTTGTTGTGACTTCCTGTTAGCCCTTTTTTTAAAGAAAAGAAGAAAAGTTTGATTTGTTTTTCTGCAAGGGAGTATCATCAGCAGCTCATAGCGAATCTTCTACACCAGCCTCATACAGAACATCTGATAGAGCTGATGACCCTAACATAACCCTAACATAACCCTAACATAACCCTAACCATAACCCTAACCATAACCCTAACATAACCCTAACCTAACCATAACCCTAACATAACCCTAACCTAACCTAACCATAACCCTAACCATAACCCTAACATAACCCTAACATAACCCTAACCTAACCTAACCATAACCCTAACCATAACCCTAACCATAACCCTAACATAACCCTAACCATAACCCTAACATAACCCTAACCTAACCTAACCATAACCCTAACCATAACCCTAACATAACCCTAACCATAACCCTAACATAACCCTAACCTAACCTAACCATAACCCTAACCATAACCCTAACATAACCCTAACCATAACCCTAACCTAACCTGACCATAACCCTAACATAACCCTAACCATAACCCTAACATAACCCTAACCTAACCTAACCATAACCCTAACCATAACCCTAACATAACCCTAACCATAACCATAACATAACCCTAACCTAACCTGACCATAACCCTAACATAACCCTAACCATAACCATAACATAACCCTAACCTAACCTGACCATAACCCTAACATAACCCTAACCATAACCATAACATAACCCTAACCATAACCCTAACCTAACCTGACCATAACCCTAACATAACCCTAACCATAACCCTAACATAACCCTAACCTAACCTAACCATAACCCTAACCATAACCCTAACATAACCCTAACCATAACCCTAACCTAACCTGACCATAACCCTAACATAACCCTAACCATAACCATAACATAACCCTAACCTAACCTGACCATAACCCTAACATAACCCTAACCATAACCCTAACATAACCCTAACCTAACCTGACCATAACCCTAACATAACCCTAACCATAACCCTAACATAACCCTAACCATAACCATAACATAACCCTAACCTAACCTGACCATAACCCTAACCCTAACATAACCCTAACCATAACCCTAACATAACCCTAACATAACCCTAACCTAACATAACCATAACCCTAACATGACCCTAACCTAACATAACCCTAACCTAATCTAACCATAACCCTAACATAACCCTAACCTAACATAACCATAACCCTAACATAACCATAACCCTAACATGACCCTAACCTAACATAACCCTAACCTAATCTAACCATAACCCTAACATAACCCTAACCTAACATAACCATAACCCTAACATAACCATAGCCCTAACATAACCCTAACCTAACATAACCATAACCCTAACATAACCCTAACCTAACATAACCATAACCCTAACATAACCATAGCCCTAACATAACCCTAACCCTAACATAACCCTAACCTAATCTAACCATAACCCTAACCTAACATAACCATAACCCTAACATAACCTTAACCTAACATAACCATAACCCTAACATAACCCTAACCTAACATAACCATAACCCTAACATAACCCTAACCTAACATAACCATAACCCTAACATAACCCTAACCTAACATAACCATAACCCTAACATAACCCTAACCTAACATAACCATAACCCTAACATAACCCTAACCTAACATAACCATAACCCTAACATAACCCTAACCTAACATAACCATAACCCTAACATAACCCTAACCTAACATAACCATAGCCCTAACATAACCCTAACCCTAACCCTAACATAACCCTAACCTAATCTAACCATAACCCTAACCTAACATAACCATAACCCTAGCCATAACCTAACATAACCCTAACCCTAACCTAACCCTGCTGAGTTTTAGAAATCTCCTCTCACCTGATCTGACCAGACTCCAGCATTTGTTATAAACTGGTTTGTTTTACTGCTTAAACTCATAAGACTGAAACTGCATCATTTATATATATTTATTTTAGGAATTAGAGAGAAGCATAAACTATGTTCAATATTAATGCCTCATAAGATCATGACAGCGTGTAATATCCCCTATGACATGATGATTTATTAAATGTTTATATCATGCTTATGATGCAGATTAGCTCATGAATAATGACCCACATTTCCCAAGTGCACACTGATAATCTTTTCTCTTTCTGTAAGCGAATGGGATTCTCAGCAAACCGCACTGCATATTTTGGAGGTGGTGTGTTTCTGAGAAACTGACAGAAGCCTTAAAGAAAGCAAGCAGCTCTTTCCTGCAGTGACACACTGCTCCTGCTCCAGCCGTACCCCAGAGCGTGGTTACGTCCGTGTCCAGGCATCACCTCACCTCGCCGGGCCCTGCCTCCTCTGGACCTTTTACGAGTGGGAGCACCGGTGGGCGTCTGGGCCCCGCTGAATTCTGGGAAGCCGGGCTTGTTTGGAGGCTCCGGGCAGCTCTCCACTCCCTCTTGGAAGAAGTTCACAAGAGAACTCATGCAGCTCAAATATTTCTCCCTCAAACAATCTAGGAAAACATGTCCTGCTGAGAGGACAAAGGGAAGTGTGTGTGTGTTTGGAAGACAGCAAATTATTGCCTGTTTTTCCTCATAAATGTTTAAGGATTTGTGTTATTTGATATCTGAGTTAATCCGGATCCCTCACACCGTGCACCGTGCCGCCCTTGGCTCTACTCCTGATCCTGATGTTCGGCTAATTACGGCGGCCGAAAACATGCTAAGCGTGCTCTGGTTAGCATCTGCTTGGCTAAACTACAGCGGTCGAAAAACACGCTGATTTTTTAAGCGTTTTTTAAGATGTTCATACAAGCATGCATGTGTGCTCAGGTTTTTATTTAATTTTTTTTATTTTTTATCAGACATTAGATACAGTACCACAGTCCAGCTCACAGAACCAGACCTGGAAATGACCAGAGAGACGCTGATATGTAGAGCAACGATATGAAAATTATGTTAAATAATATTTATAAAATACAAACAACCTCTATTTATTTTTTTCTTTCTAGATTAGCATCCTGTAAAGGATTTCCATTTATTGTTTATAATCTATATAGTGTATAATTAATTATACACATTCAAGTCATTCATAATTAATACAAAAATTTCCATTATTATTGTTTCCATAGCTAAACTTCCCATTTTACTATTTTTTTTTATCTTTAAACAAAAATACAGGCTACAATAGTAAAAAAGTTTTCAAAACTGTACATGATGTTTTCATTATCTAAAAAATTAAAATAATGAAAATGATTAAAAATCTAAAGTGACTCCAGATACATTGCTTTATTTTAATTCCATTAGTGATTATAGCGATTGTGATTTTAACCTGAAAGTAAAAATCAATTTCTTTTTTATTTATTTATATTTTCTTAGCGTGTGTGTGTGTGTGTGTGTGTGTGTGTGTGTGGATAAATAGCCTTTTATGGAAGTGTATGTTTTATATAAGAACAGAACACACACCAGTTTCAATGGACATAATAAAGACGTCTTAAATTTAAACATAAACGATAGATAGATAGATAGATAGATAGATAGATAGATAGATAGATAGATAGATAGATAGATAGATAGATAGATAGATAAATAGATAGATAGATAGATGGGTAATTAGGTGTTTCATATAAAATGTGAATTACAAATTATTATATTCACATTTTTCATTGTCCACACAATGTATTAAAAGGTTGTGTGTGCACAGCAGATAGATAGATAGATAGATAGATAGATAGATAGATAGATAGATAGATCAGCTGATTTTATCATTTGAATTATGAGCTCTATTTTTTAAACTACCACTTTTGTGTTCTATTATTTTATCATCAACACGTGTGTGTGTCGGGGGGGTGATCCCTGTGATCCCTGTGATTTCCTCTGGTCAGTATCAAGCGTTTATTTCCTCGCGGTCCCTCGGCATAAACGGCATCAGCTACCACATGCAGATCCGCTTCAAGTTCTCTACAGGGTCTGTTACAAAACGAATCACGAATCATATAGAATGAATCATCAGAAAGAGTAAACGATTCTCAGTTTAAAAAGTAAACGTTGTTTAAAATGATTTAGATTTTTACCTGGTGTAAATGTGTTTAAAGCAGCATTCCTTCACAGCTGAATGTAAATGACTCTACATACACATCTCTCATCTCTATCAGTAGAAATTACTGTGACAAATGACTTTTATTTAACTAGTGACCTCTGACGATTTATTCTCATTAATTACCCATTACTAAAGAGTATTTTTTTCCAAATTAAATGATAAATAATTTCCAATTAATCAATAAATATCCTGTATAAATATCGAAATTAATTTATACATTTCTTAATAAATATTAATATAATATTAATATAATTTTTTTCTAAATATTTATGTTCTTACTTAAATTCAAATTCAAATCAAATCAAATTCATGTAAACATGTAAACATGTATTTTGCAACAAATATTATTCATCATAATGATTAATTACTCATTATATATTCAATTTTTCCTATATTAATTTCTTTCCTATATTTCCTATATTAATTTATATATATATATATATATATATATATATATATATATATATATATATATATATATATTACATTAAATATTCTATTTTTCCTATATTAATTTCTTAATAACTATTTATTTTGCAATAACTATTGCTTATTACTGATTATTAATGGTTTAGTTTAATTACTAATTTCTCTAATTTGTTTAGATATAAGCAGTAAAATGTCACATAATCTCACAAATCTGCAGAAAACTCTATTCACACTGTTTCTCTTTTCTTACCTGTAGAGTTCAATTCGATTTTTACTGTAATTCTATTCTTAGTGTACTTTGATTTTATATTTGTCATAGTTTCAAAAAGCATTTCCCTTCATATTCTACTGCGCTGTGTCTGACCAAACAATTTTTTTTTATTATTATTATTATTATTTTTATTAAAATCTGTATAAATGTAGTAATCAAAATGTAAGCCAGAAAATTGAAATTATGATTTTTTGTTGCATTTTCATTCTAATTTATCAATTTAAAATTATTGTATTTAAATTAGCGAAATGTTACTGTATGTTCAATTCAATTCAATTTTATTTGTATAGCACTTTTAACAATGGAAATTGTCTCAAAGCAGCTTTACAGGACCTAAGAAATGCGAAGCATAGTGCATAAAGTCCTAGATGTTAGACAAAATCATCCATAGTGAACAAGCCTGAGGTGACTGTGGCAAGGAAAAACTCCCTTAGATGGTATGAGGAAGAAACCTTTAGAGGAACCAGACTCCAAAGGGAACCTCATCCTCATTTGGGTGACACTGGAGAATGTGATTATAAATGATTATGTACAGTCAGTTGTGTGATGCAGATACAGCATATGTAGAATGTTAGTGTGTGTATTAATTAGGAGGTTGTTGTCGTCCTCAAAGTCCACACAGGGTCGGCATCGTTGCTTTAAAATACCCAAATCCTCAGGAAGCAGAGCCCAGCTGGAGCCAGTCCATCTCTGGATGCCTCAGGATCCTCGTAGGGTTGGCCTCTACTCACTGAAGGTCTACTGGAGCTGCCACAATCTCCAGATGCCTCGGGATGGGTAGAAGAAGGGAAACAAGTGGAAAGGAATTAGCGTAGCTGCCGTTCATGATATTAGCAACACTAGATGATAATGTGCATTTAATCAGATGTATTGGAGTACAAGATTATGGGCTGTATTAAATGTATGCCAGGCAAACGAGATAAGTCTTTAATCTACGTTTAAACTGGGAGACTGTGTCTGAGCCCCGAACGCTGTCAGGAAGACTGTTCCAAAGTTTAGGAGCTAAATACGTGTATGTGTAAATTATTTATAGATTTAGTTGTAGTCACAAATTGTATAGTTACTTTGATTAATTAAGCATAATTCTCAAATATTACTATGAAATGCATAATTAATAATTACATTATTTTTATTAAAAAATAAAAAATAAAGATTTTTAAAAAATAATTGAGATTTCAAACATTTTAATTTTTTAACACTTAATTAATTAATTTAGAATTTTTAATTATATTTACCAAGTTATAAAACTGGGCAATTTTGTTCTGTTAAATAAAAACAGAGAATAGGAACAGAAACAGGTTTACAAATATTAGAAATAGTGAAATTAGATGCATTCATAAAATGATTTCTCTAGACATTTCTGCTACAATTCACTTTCCCTATTCTTTCTGTAAATCTTTACAACACAATAAAAATGTTCTCTCAGGTTTTCTGTCTCCGGGCCGCGAGTCGGTGATGACGGGAGGCCGAGCTCGGTGTTCATCTGCGTAACTGCAGCCTGTTCAAACAGATCTGTGTTTCTTTCCCAAATAATACAGTAGAGGGGAGAAGGGGATGAGAGCGAGGCACAGGAAAAGCCTTGCCATTTTCACCAGCTCTGACACAAAGACGTCTTTATGAGAAGCTAAAGGAGCCTAGCGAGATGAAAGCGTCCGTCTCCAGCTGAGACGCTGAGTTATTAATCTGCAGGAACTCGAGCAGGTGTCTCTCTCTCTCTCTCAATTTCGAAATGCAGCAGTTTTGAGTTAGCAGTTCGCCGCCTCCGATCTTGAGCGAGGATGAGAGTGCTCTGAGGCCCAGCATGCGGCGGGGTTTGGCTGTTTTCTCATGATGCCGCTGGGTTCCAGCTCCTCCTGTGAGCCGGGGATATGGAGCGTGAAGGGTGGAGCGTGTTACAGGAGCCGTGCCACAGTCCAACAGGCTTTTAGCGGCCTGCGCCATGACGAGAAACAGGGACGGTGGATTTAGCCACAGGAAAAATCGCAGAAAGTCAATCAGGACAGAGCGGAGCAGCGCTGGTGCCATTATCCAAAATAAAACAGCGGGACATGTTGAGACAAAGCAGCGCCGAGAAAAAGCTAGGGCGCATTTATTTTTGGACAGCGGTTAAGTTGCTTACACAGGGCAGTTCTCTGTGTCCAATCAACCTGGCGCGCGCGTGTGTGTGTGTGTGTGTGATTGTTTAGCACATTTACCTCATAAAACCTCTTTTATAGAAAAATTTAGGGCTAGATTTTACATTTAGAAATGATTTAATGGATAATGTGATCATGTTACGGTTAAACATGGGATCCTGAGAGTTGTTGCATCTTGGGAGCTGTATGTGATGGCATGTGGGATAAACACACACACACACACACACACACACAAATAAAATGTGATCAAACAAAGTGCAGGATAAATCACGAAAGAAACAAAGACACATGAAAATATTAGATTGTAAAAGTAAACAAACTGCTTCAAAATGTATGTGAAAATAATTAAATAACAATTTATTAGAAATAAAATGGTACGGATGAACCCATGGAACAAGGTTACAGGGAGAAAAAAAAAAAAAGAGTAAAAATCACATTTGGAAAAATAACGTTGAAAAACAGAGTGAAAAAAAAAGGAATCGGTGTGAAACAAAGTTGGAAAATCACGTGGTGTATTATTTTAAGAAGAAAACAAATAATAAATAAATAAATAAATAAATAAATAAATAAATAAATAAATAAATAAATAAGATGTGAAAATAATTGTATCACATGAGCAACATAATTTTTTTTTTAAATGATTAAATCAGTTGTAAAAAAAAAAAAAGAAAAAAAAAAAGCATGTAGCAATTTAATTTAAAATTTCATTTAAAATTCATGACTAAAATGAAATAAAAGAATAAATAAATCAGCTTTGAAAAATATAAATAAACAAATAAATAAAATTCTGGAAAATATCATATGAGAACATAAAAAAATAAAAAATAATTGTGTAAAAGTTAGCCCAAAAACTACTGGGTAAATCACACAAATCTGTTCCCTACATGTGAAAAAAAAATGACAAAAAATAAATAATAAACTATGGGGAAAATCATGAGTTTTTCATGAGAGGTTGTTGAAGGCTGTTTGAGTAATGCATTTGCTGTGTCATCACTGAAAGAATGAAATGATTACACACACACACACACACACACAGAGTAGGAGAAAGACAGAGATATTATGGCTCATTTGTTCAGTCTGCTATGCCAAGAGCAACACTGTTTAACTGCAGGTACACACAACCCTGAAGACCTTTTATTCCTGCCTATTTATCCCATCTCACACACACACACACACACACACACCACTCCTCCTCACAGTTTCAGCTCTAGTTGTGTGTGTTGAGATGTTGATGAATCAGCTGATCTGTGAGCTCCATTACACATATAATGCAGTGAGGAATGTTCCTGTTGTTTATCAGATCAGAAACAGGGGCTCTGTTCATCACCACCAGGAGGATGTAGGTTCAAATCCCAGGACTCGCATTCAGGGCTTTTTTCTGCAAAACAAACGAATCAAAAAACCTGATTATCTATTAAGCAAGGAATAGAACACTCTCTCTCTGTCTTCCTCACTATCTATATACATATCTATATACATATCTTTCCATCTCTCTCTCTCTCTCTCTGTCTCTCTCTCTCTGTCTTTCTCTCTCTGTCTCTCTCTTTCCATCTCTCTCTCTCTCTCTGACACTGGAGGCTTCCAAAAGCTTTTTGCTTCCAAAAGCAAAGCAAATTACAGAAAATAAAATCATATCAGCCTATCAATCTTTGTACATTTTCCTTTTCAGATGATTATATTGGAGTATATTATCATGATCAGATTCAGAGGAGCGTCCTTCCTACAAGTCCCTGCATAAGCCGTTACCATAGTAACAATAACGTATAAGAATGAGCCATTTCTCTGGTAGGAGAACACAGGCACCCAACCTGTCACTGATCACTGATACCACCATCTGACCAATCAGAAGCAAGGATTCAGCAGAGAGCTGGAGCAGGTAGAGAAGGAGCGTCCCTGTCAGTGGGGGATGAGTATAATAACTGAATAACTAAATAGATAGATAGATAGATAGATAGATAGATAGATAGATAGATAGATAGATAGATAGATAGATAGATAGATAGATAGATAGATAGATAGATAGATAGAAAGGAGGAGGTGGTGAGGTCTCCTCTGTGTATTTTTGCTGTGTGATGTTTAATTGTCAACAGTTTTGTCTAAGCCGTAGTTAATACACATCTACTGACATAAAGCATCTTTGTGTGGTTAAATGTCAGGTTTCTGTCTAACTAATCACGACTCAAATAATTATCACCAAATAAAAAGCAAACACAGAGCTCATGAAGGAACAGAGCTCTCGAAACTCTAGCACTTATTCATCACAGGCGCAGCGTGAGCGTAAACACCAAACGTGGGATTAATTAAGCCGAGAATGCAGGGGAGGCTAGCATAGACCTCACACACACACACACACACACACACACACACACACACATGCACACACATGCACACAATCATATTAATGTCAGGCCTTGTGGTCACGCCCCCCTGCTGCTGCTAATTTGTTTCTTTTATTTGGTTGTCTGAAGTGCCACCGCTGCCCCGAAACCTTGTAATGAAGCCAAATTCACATCATCAGAGCTGTTTAACCTCCAACACACACACACACACACATATACACACACATACACACACACACACACACACACTGAATCTTATACAGGAGAAAAACAAAAGCTGTATTGTTTGTTCATTTCTGATCTGTATATTACGCAGCACAGGTGTATTACTCCAGCTAATTCCAGTTAATTCCAGCTAGCATCAACATCGCTAACATAACAAGCTAGCATCGGGGACACAACATCGCTAACATAACAAGCTAGCATCAGGGACACAACATCGCTAACATAACAAGCTAGCATCAGGACAAAATTACTAACACAACATAACAATGTTGTGTCCTGATGCTAGCTTGTTATGTTAGCAATGTTGTGTCCCTGATGCTCTGATGCTAGCTTTAAATTGAATATATATATATATATAGTGTGCATTGCTGCAGTATTCAATTCTAGTTCATTTCATTATCACTGTTTTTTTTCCCAGCGTTCTCTGAGCATTTCCTTTCACGGAGTTGATTGTGGGTGTGGCTTAATGACAATGACGTGTGATAATTTATACCTGATTTTCGTACTTTTTTAAAAAATTTTGTATACATTTTGTACATATAGAATATTTCATTTATTTTTCATTGATATTTTCAAATACATTTTGTACTTTTGAATACATTTGTATTATCGCCAGGATTAATGAAGTTCTATCTTATCTTGTCCCATCTTTTCCTATCTTATATTATCTTATATTATCTTATATTATCTTATATTATCTTTGTATTTAGTGAGATATTGAGACGAGTACAACGAAAATCAGTGGTTTTTTAATCGTTTTCTAAATCTAGCAAAAAAAAAAAAATCACAATACATTGAAAATTTAAAACAACAAAATAAATTAATAAAAATAATAAAATTATAATAATAAAATTAAATAAAAAAAAATTAAAATATAATATAATAGTACAGAGCTGTTTAATTAATTCAATAATTAATTAAAATACGACTAAAAGTCATTCTGTTCTGCCAGTGATCTGTACTATTATATTATATTTTAATATTTTCTCTATATTCCTATTCCATATACCTATGTGATTAAATTTTATTCTGAATTTTTTATTATTTTATTTTATTAATTTAATGACACTGGGGAAAAAAATTACTCCATGCCATATTGCACAATTATATCAGTGTGACAAATAAAATTGTAATTTGTATTTAAATTAATGTCACCCAATATTTTTTTTTATCTTAATTTTTTGCTTCACTTTATTAACCCATTGTGATTATATTTCTTACTTTTTACACTCAAATGAAAAAAAAAAATCATTAAAACAAATAAACAAAAAATTCAATCATCCTGCTCTGAAACTCCGTGTTTGTCCTGTTATTGATATGTTTTTCTTTCTGATTTATGATTTTCATCTGAACTGAGATTTTCTGGTGAGATTGATGGTTATGTCGTGTCTCTATACCTCCATGTGAACACACTGCAGGAATTTTATTATTATTATTATCAGCCATCATTCAAACCAGCCCAAATTTTCATCTGCGCTTCAGGCGAGTTCATGTGCGGACACGCAGCTCTGAGAAATCAGAACTGACGCTGCGATTGCGGACACACACACACACAGAAAGATAGAGAAAAGATCTTACGTGTTTTTGTTTGTTTAATCCAGATGTTCAGAGATGAAATGACGGACAACTGGAACGTGTCTTGACGAGGACCCTCTGAGGCTTTTTCATTTCTCCTGCACGCTTGATGTGATGTGTGAGAAGCTGGATGTCCTCACTGGAAGAACAAACTGAAAGATGTCTTATAAAAGCATGTGGAAGAATAAATCTCTCTTATTAAACACACTGAATTTATTTAAGGGCGACAAAAAAAAATACTTGATTGTGTAGTGATGCTTAAAGTGTGGAAGGATCTGTCATTAGGATCAGGATATCCATCACATTTAGATTTTAAAAGAAAAGAAAGGAAGAATGACAGACTGATATATGGAAATGATTTTAGTAGAAAAAGAAAAACATTCAAAGAAAACCATTTCCATGTTTCAATGTTTGTTCAACTGAATCATCGGTAATGAACTAAACACCCTTTAAAGTCCTTAAATGGATCTTTCACAGGATGTACGAGGAGATATAGGAGATACGGTTTTATGAAGAACCTTTAAGAGCATTTTCATCTCAAAAAAGGTTCTTTAGACTGTAAAAAGTTTCCCTATATTACAAGAAAAAACTTTGTGGAACCAAATATGGTTCTTCCTGGTAGAAACCGCGATGTTGGTTCTTCCAGGAAGCTTTATCTTTAATAATCTGTTATGAAATTGCTGAGACTGAGAAGGCTTTCCGGCTGAGAGTTTAGTCTGAAACAGAGCTTGCTAATGTATGTGAAAGCTGGGATGTGGACTGGGAAGTGCAGCATGGTACCAAACCTGAGACACCCTGTAAGAGGTGGGAACTCAACTCAACCCAATCAAAGGAAGTAAAGTGGCAGGTTTTAGCTGATAATGGTGGGGATCGCTAGGGATCAATCAGCTAGCAGTATCTGTTTCAAATCCAGACTTAAAACAAGCCTTCTTGAAGGGTAATAGTAGTGCACTGGGTAAGGTGTTGGACAACTGCTGGAAAGATGGTGAGTTCAAATCCCAGTACCACTAAGCTGCACCCTTGCGCAAGACCCTTAACTGGTCTGTTATGTTAATGAGATTAATGTTTGATGCTTTAGAAAAGGTCCTCTGTCCAATGTTATAAATGTTAAATACTTTTGGACTGCACTTCATCAAATTATTTACATCAGCATTTGTGGAGATGCCCAAATCCAGAGAGATTACATGGATCTCATCTATATGATTGAGCAGTTGCTCTTGAACACTGAAATCTGGCTGTGGATCACAGGATCTATCAGATCTCTGGATCAGTCTCCAAAACTGTGTTAACACTTTACTAAATGTACAACTCAGGGATTGAAAGGGGATTCAAAAGTTCAGAAGTTTGGATCAGAAGGTTATTAGTTCTCCCTGCCTTTCACCCAATGTGCACTGGGATAGACTCCAGCAGATCTCCGTGACCCTAATAAGGAATAAAGCGGGTATAGAAAATGGATGGATGGATGGATGGGTTGTTAGTTCGAATCCCAGCACCACCAAGCTGCCGCTTCCTCTGTGAGATCATTAAAGTAACTCTGGTTAAAAGTGCAATGTGTAGACAGAAGTTCTTGTTTTACGTCTGGACTTGAAACCGTAGCTGCTAGCTGAACGGTCCCTAGCAACCTGACAGGCGTAGGTTTGTATTCTTTAAGTAGAGCCAAGATGTATTTCGTTTCTAAGCGACTGAGTGATTAATAGATCAATAATGTAGCAAACAATGAAATGGCAGAAGAGCTGGAAAAAAGTGCCGGGAAAGGAGACTTTAGAGAAATTCTACAGTAGATCATGTGTCAGTAACAGTATCCAGTATCCAGTTAGACAGAATTTAGAGTTTCCACTCAAGAATCAAAAAGTCAGTGATGAAATTAAGATATTGTCAAGTGTTTTCCTTAAAAAAATGAACTTTTAGTCCTCTATTTTCCCTTTTGAAAGTGCACATGCATCACTAATGCTATAAAGTTTGCTAACGGGTTGCCAGTTTGCTTGGCTAAATATCTTCCCCAATAAAATCTATGCTAGTCTCACCTTAACCTGGTATTAGCACAGTTAACAGGCTAACTCAGTTAAAGACAGCAGGTTAACAAGGCTATAGCAAGGCTAGCTAGTGAGATGTACCTGGACTATTAATTAATAATATTAGTTAATATTTCTGAGACTGTGCTAACTAGATCCTGGAGCGCTCATCAACATGTTTTACACTACTACAGTCTTGTGGATTATTCATCTTTAGACAATCACTACAGCGAGCTACAGCGCTAACAGCATCATGTAGCCTGAAAAAATCACCGGTTATGATGAACTGATATGATTCTTTATTATTTTTTCTTTAACTAATAATTCTACTGATGTATACTGAACTGTTATTAGCTTTTAAGAGTCTTTCAGAGTCTAAAGAACTAGTTACTAGTATTCAATTTCACTCAATTCCAATATAAATGTGGCAAAAATAACACTTAAGGATATCGCCAAAGTATATTTACTGAAGAATATCCAGCCCTGGCTAGCAGCCAGCTGTCTTTATCAACATGAGCACTTGCTGTGTTGTGTTTTTAAAGCTGTTTAGTCCAGTACACAAAACCGGAATTTCAAGCCAGTACGCTTAATCCACTAATGAAAATTTTGTATCAACAGAGAAAGTTGACAACAGAAAACGCAGAGAGAAAGTAAACGAGATGCAGTGAAATGTTTGTTTAGCATCTGGCAACAGAGTACATGCTTCATCCGTTAGCAGATTTCCGTTTTCCACAGGAAAAGCAAAAAAAAAAAAAAACCAGCAAAGCAGACAAGATTGCGCTCCTCATGTTTCATACACAGCAGCAGATGTACCGAGCGGTTTAAGATGTTCACAAAATTTGCTTACTGGGTATTATTGCCGATAAAACCTCAGGATTAGCTCCTTATTGTCTAGGGTGCCAATACTTTCGGATCTTATTATGCGTTATTATATCAATAGATTTAAGTATGCAAAACACATCAACTGACAACAATACACTGTAATTAACCTGCACTGGTTAGGGAAGATTAGTCTTTGTGTGAAAACCGCACACCTGGCAACACTCCATGCAACACAGCGTGAATTAAGCTAATTAACATCTCAGAGAAAATGACACGCTAAGCTAGCTGCTATTAACTTCACAAACTTAAGTGGAAAATATTTGTATATGGTGTTTATTTAGACTCCGTTTAGACTTTTAGACCAGTTTGTACATAACACAATGAAATTAAAAAAACATTGAGAAATGCAAACTGGGAACAATTCGTCACGCTGTACCTTCGGGAAAATGGACAATTGTTTTTTTGTAGCATAACAACCACCAAAAAAATATAAAACTTAAAACTACTACTGCTTTCATATCAAAGTAATAATTATAGCAATACTACTACTACTACTACTACTACTACTACTAATAATAATAATAATAATAATAATAATAATAATAATAATAATAATTCTTCTTCTTATTATTATTATTATTATTATAAATAACAACTTCAGACTGTAAAGTCAATATGCTATGACTTTATGCAATGATTTTTACACCCTAAAAGCTTGTATTTTAGGGTGTACTATAATTCCTTTATTATTGGCAAGCTAGTTAACTGAGTAGCTATGTAGTTATGATGTTGAAATAAAAGTAAGAATAATAAGAGAGAAAACTCCAATTAGTAATTCCCACTTCAGAACTCGGAAGTAGGATTGTTGTGATATCTCCTGAAGTTAGCATACACTATGTTGTAACTAGTGTGTAAAATAATCTGAGATCTAGAATGTGGTGTATTTCCTTATCAACGTCCAATAAGAAACATGATCTGACCTTAACAGGAAATACTACATTCACTACTCAGATGTGCTTAAAGTCAGCGTTTCTCAATGGAACCTTTACGTCAAGCAAGTCGTTAGCCGTTTAGCAAAAATGACAATAGTTACCTCAGGAAAGTTATTCATATTTAGCTTCACGTTATCCCCCTGCTCCTAGCATGTATTTTGATGAGAATTTTCTGGATTATAATGACGTGACGGTGTTTTTCAACAGCGTCTAGACCGGCAGACGGAAACATCTTGGGGTTGGAGTCCTGTCTCTCTTCAGTGTGTGTGGAGTTTGTATGTTCTCCTCATGCTTCACAGGTTTCCTCTGGGTTCTCTGGTTTCCTCCCACAGGGCACAGATGTGTTTTTGACTGCTTGGTATTTCTAAATTGTCTGTAGTGTGTGAGCGTGTGTTTAACTGTGTGATTGTTTCCTGTGATGGACTGAATCAAAGTCTTGGTGTCCCATGTCTCACTCACTCACTCATAAATGAATAAATAAATAAATAAATAAATAAATAAATAAATAAATAAATAAATACTGTGAAAAGGAAGAAGATGTTGACATTCGAGTCCATTATTTGGTTTAGTATATATGCTAGGATTCATTAGAATGCATGATTTTATTAATTTAAATACAATATCTGAATATTGTTAAAAAAAATATAAAGTAAATAACGAATAAAAAAATGTTGATAAAAAATGAAGTAAATTTATTAGATAGATAGATAGATAGATAGATAGATAGATAGATAGATAGATAGATAGATAGATAGATAGATAGATAGATAGATTGTGAATAAATGGACGTATGAATGGATGGGGAATAGATGGCTGGATGGATGGGGAATGGATGGATGGACGGATAGACGAATGGATATATTAGTATATAGACGCAGCCTTCCGTATTATTAGAAACACCTGTACAGCTGTGCCTTAATGCTTTGATCTGATCCTCCAGTGAGATGCTTTTCCCCTCACTTACAGCTGAGAGTTATCATGCTAAAGCATTTCCAGCTGCAGATCTGTTTCCATCTATTTTTAACATGTAAAACAGCGTGAGGCGTATTTATTGGCACCCTTAACCTAAAAGTAACAAACACATTTCCTGGTCTGTAAATTCACATGAACTTCACATACTTTAGTCATATCTACATCTACCTGGGATTACGTCAGTGTGATATCTAAAGAAGGAGCAGTTGAATGTTTGTAAGCTCTGTATAGAAACAGTAGATCAACTGATAAGATTTTGGAATCGATCCAAACGGGGTCAAGGTCACAGCAAGGTGGAATGTATAAGAGAATGTCTTCTATTGAATCAATGTTGGAATCGTATACAGATTAGTAGGGAAGGGTTACACACACACACACACACACACTCCTCATATAATATATTAATGTTTTTATTCACATCATTTATTTTTATCCCTCACATATTTATTCACACGATGTCATGAGTTTAACCCGAATTCACACTCCCAGTTTCAGGGCATAACGTTTTTTTTTTTTTTTTTTACACACCATTGCCTATTATTCACCAAAATAACCCAGATTATCACGCATGTTTTTGTAATGTCAGTGCAGAAAAACAAATCGCACCATTGTTATCCACAAACAGTAAAAGCTACGCATGCCAAATATCTGTCAAATGAGACAAGCGCTCTTTATTTCCGCACCTGTATGAGAATGTTAAGTGGCTGGGTCAGATGACAAGGCCCTCGGGTCACGATTTGCTTGAATGCCTGAACGGATTCGGATGCCATGGAGATCAAGATGAAACAAATACAGATGAAGGTGTGTATGAGTGTGTGCGTGTCAGTTTGGAAACGAGTATTGCCGAGTTTCTCTAAAGATAAGGCATGTGATCCGGAGGCGTTGTTGATGGCAGGCTGGCGTCGCTGACGTGTGTGTGCGGCTCGACACCATGATCACTCTGGGTATAAATAAAGCTCTCTAACAGTCAAGTGATGCTTGATTTATCATTGTTTGGATGTCCCTTAAAGGGTGATCCTTTAAAATATGCAAATATGGCTGACGTCCTCTGCCGGCAGAGAAGCCATTCGAAAACAACGGTTTGATTTTATTCAAATAAGATTATGGAGATCTTCAGTATCTGATAGCACTCGTGACACAGACCGGGTCTGATGACATTTTAGCACATTATATGAAGATAAACAAAGCCACAGGTTCTGCAGCAGATCAGCACTGATAATACATTCAGAACTATTTTTACATCTTTACATACAAGTACTGTTGAACTATTGAAAAAGGGATGCTCTTACCTGGACACCGTTTGTCTCCACCCTCAGGGGTATTAATAAAAAGTTCTAGTTCTAGGCAAACATTTTTTTTAAAGTGTGTAATAAGAACTGTTCCACGTTTATCTGTGTACTAAGACCCTTACATGCTAAGTGCTTTTTCTTTACAGCTTTTGATGGATTTTATTTTGTCCATTTCTTTTGCGTCAGCATGGGTCAGAAAATCCAGTATAAAATAAATGGATAATAATTATTAATGTCAAGGATGACTTCAGGAGGACCAGATTGTGTGTTTGGCCTCAAACAAACAAACAAAAATACTAAGTAACTAAAACAAGCAAAAGAACAAACAATGGGTAAACAAATATCTAATAAAACAAACAAAGAAATAAAAAATAAACAACAACAAAAATAAATAAATAAGGATAAAACAAACAAACAAACAAATTAATACACAAATAAATAAATAAATTTTACTACTACTATGAAGAGGAAGAATATTTTGACATTTGAGTCCAATATTTGCTTTAGTGTATATATGCTAGAATTTATTAGAATACATGACTTTATTAATTGAAATACAACATTGGAATATTTATTAGGTTTATAGTATTTATATATTAGGTTTTAAAATATAAATACAAATAAATAATAATAAATTAAAAATAATAATAATTAATAAAAACTATAAATATAAATATAATGATTAATATAAAATATAAATATAATTAAAATATTTATTAATATACAATATAAATATTATAATTTATATTATAATTATAATATAAATTATATTATTTCTTTCTCTTGATTCAGTGAATCAAGAATTCAATGCTTCAAGATCATTACAATTGCCCCAATTAGAACTCTTACCCTGACATGAACATTTCCACCTGAAATTCTGCACATAAACACACTAATAAAGAGGTTTGTGTAGATAAAAGTCAGTGAGTCAGGTGTATGGAACATATCTACAGTAAATATCACACAGGGAATAACGAGCTAATTCTCCTGATATTCCACCCTCCATTTAATCACCTTCTATTTTTACCAAGTCGAAACAAGCTCGAAACCATCTGCGCCTCAACCTGCTCTTACACAAAACAGACCTCTGTTCCCTGACCTAAAGGATGATATCATGCAGCAGAGAACTTTCCCGTCTGACAGGTACAAGCCCGCGATGATGATGATGATGATGATGATGATATTGATGATGATGTCATGCGAAAGCTGGCTCACGGCAGGCAGTGTTTAGTTTCCTGACGTTGTGTACCTGCAGGAGTCCAGGTGATGTGAAGCCCAGGCTCTCCACGCTGCCCAGACATGTCCATGTTCTCCATCAGATACTTTCCATTAGATACTCCTGGCTTAACCTTTCACACACACACACACACACACACACTTAGTCTATTAAACACACTACTTTCTTTCTCAAATCCTTTATGAAAAAAAATAATGTTCATTAAAGCTTTAGAAATTCACTGATCACTCAAAAAGGGGCGGAGTTAACTCCATACCATTTTTTTTATTAAGTGATAATCAATGGATTCATTTCAATTAAAACCAGATTTTATTTTTAAAAATTGCTCTAAAATTACAATTCATCCGCACATGCAAGTATGAAGAAAATCTCTGTTTCTGAAATTATATTATTTTAATTTGTGCTAAAATTTACACAACTTTACTACATGGGGTTCAGTACGTCATTGAATAAATAATAATAATAAATTGATAATAATTTAGTCTCCAGGAAAGACAATTTTTAATTCTTTTAAAGTTTTTAAAAAAAATGATTTAATAAAGCAACAAGTAATTAAACAGGGATAAATATAAATAAATAAATAAATAAATAAATAAATAAATAAATAAATAAATACCTTATTTTAAGGAAACTATTTAGTGTATTAACCAATAATTTATAAATGTCTTATAATTTTTTTTTTTAAATCTTAAATAAATAGGTTTGTAAAGTACATATAAGTAAATGTCTTAGATTGACATCTAATAATAATTTATCATTTAATAATAAATAAATATAAACATATAATAATAAATTGTAGACTATGATAAACAAATAAAAAAAATACATAAAAAAAGATTCATTAAAATGCATTAGTTTTTTTTCCCAAATGAATTTATTTATTTATTTATTTATTTATTTATTTATTTATTTAGTTAGTTAGTTATTTATTTATTTATTTATTTATTTATTCATTTATTTATTTATTTATTACACAAACACAATTTTTTTGTACTCCCAAAACACATATTTTCTTAAAACATCACTTCATTTTTGTGCATCTAGAATGAGAACAATCTCCTGTTCCCACACATACACACATGCACACACACACACACACACACACACACAGATTAAATATGAACCTCTGAACTCCTCTCTCTATCCCACTGCTCTGTGTGTCACTCCAACCTGCTTCTTAGCTTTTTATCCCTATGTCACACAAATGGCGTTCTCTTAATCCCTGCGAATTCACCCCGTGACCTTTCACCTCATCGGCCAGATCCAAAGCAGACGCCATTTTCGGAGCTAAATCACAACCACCTGAAGCGGTGACCTCCATCAGGTGATTACGGAGCGCTGGTCTGGTATTAATTAAAGCCAAGGGCACAACCTCGGTTGGGTTAAATCAGCACATCCAACCTGCAGCTCCTTGCTCCCGTAAACGCGTCTGCTTCCAATAGCACACAAATTACAATAGCATGCAGCGCACCCCGGGGCCATGTGCTCACCCGTCTCATAACGGGATTGATGTGAGACAAAGGCCCAGCGGCCCAGTAATTGAGGGAATCTGGTGGAGTTAAGATAATGAGGAGTGAGTCATTTGGTCAGAGGGGGTTTAAGGGAGCGCTTGTCAAATGGGGCTTCATGTGATGGAGAGATGAATTCTGCTTCATAAAAAAAGAGTGACAATTGGTGGAAATGACATCCAGACACGGTGCATGAACACTCCAGCAGTCACTACAGAGCTACAGAGCAGCACTAGAGCAATTTACTCACTGCTCTGCAACTCGGTGTCACCGCAGAGGAGTAGTGTGTGTGTGTGTGTGTGTGTGTGTGAGAGAGAGAGAGAGAGAGAGAGAGAGAGTGAGCAGAGGTGGACAAAGTACACAACTTCCTTAATTGAGTAAAAGTACAGATGCTACTGGTCAAACATTACTCCAAGTTGTAAAGACAGATTTTTACTTAAGTAAAAGTACAGAAGTTCTTGTTTTTAAAAGTACTTAAGTATCAAAAGTAAAAAGTAAATGTAGCTACACACACTCCTCATAAACAAAGCATTTCACATTTAGATTCATTCTTATTTATCCAATATAATTTACTATTTGCATTTTATATAAGTTATATATTTCCACATTTCATTAACACCGTTTTAATAAGCATTTACCCCGTTCTCAAGGCTCCTCCCTCCTGCGTACAATGCATTGTGGGCAATATTACCCGTTACAGTGTGCATCGTTCTGCACTTCGAATTTCACCAGGAAGTAGTAGACCATCCGGGATTTTTTGGAATACTCTTTACAGCATACTACGATTTGGAGCATACTAATTCTATTTTTGAATACTATTTAGGACAGATAGTATGAGAACTTGGACACAGCATACGTTTTTGAGTGTTAACTAACATCATTACCAATACGATGGTGGCAACTAGGCAAACAACATTTGCCTTACCATACATACTTCAAGGCACAGGCAATATCTATTTCAAGCTTTTAGCAGAAATTAAAAATATACATGCCTCAATATGCTTCTGCAGGCTGGATGGAGAGTTTTTGTAGGCTGCGATGTGGTTTGTTTACGGAAAATAAAGCAAACATTTAAAATGAAAAGAATCTTTACTCTTTTATAAAAACTGGAACATACTAAGTATGGCCACGGATACCTGCACTGTGCCGATGATCTGTCTTCGTCCATTTTGCCACCAATTGATCAGAGTTCAAAAAATGACGGAAAACCACTGAACTTCACGACACGTGACGCTACAAGAGTGAAAAAAAAATCATCCTATGATTAACGTAACTACTTTCTACTCAGTGACCTGGACAGAAATGTAGTGGAGTAAAAAGCACAGTATTTGTCTTTCAAATGTAGTGAAGTTAAAGTAACAAGTTTCCAGAAAAAATGATACTCAAGTAAAGTACAGATACTCAAAAAGTGTACTTAAGTACAGTACTCAAGTAAATGTACTTTACTGTCCACCTCTGAGTGTTTGTGTGTGTGTGTGTGTGTGTTTTCACACTCACAGCCATCCAAAGAATAAATTTATTCAATTCCGAATATTTAAAAATAAACCCACTTATCTATCTATCTATCTATCTATCTATCTATCTATCTATCTATCTATCTATCTATCTATCTATCTATCTATCTGTCTGTGTGTCTGTCTGTCTGTCTGTCTTTTCTCTCATTCTTTCTTTCACTTTTTCTCTCAGGGAGGAGAGTTGGATGACCCCCGGGTTGTCAGCAGTCTGGGACTCTTTGATAGTGCGCACACACACACACACACACACACACACACACACACACACACACACACACAGGCAGTTGAGGCGTGGGGAAACTCTAAACCGTTTATTAGAAACACTTTGCACCCTTCAAGAACACTGGAGCCACCATAAATAACGACACAAGCTTCTCTCTCTCTCTCTCTGTCTCTCTTTGTGTGTGTGTGTGTGTGAGGAGTTAGGAGGGAGAAAACACGTCACATGACTATAAAGGTCAGATGTGACTTCTGATGTTCACTTCATGATGTTCTGCTCTGACAAAAGCACTAATCCACCTTGTTGTGTTGCCAGATCTGTAGTTTTCACATCAACTTGTCCATTTCTTTGAGGATTGATTGTTATTATGAGGTCTGCAGGCTGTGTAGCAGCCACTTGAATTAATCAGCTCTTTAATATGGAAGGCCACTGGGGTCACATAGTTTATTTAGAGCTTATTAAAGTGTGTATCCATCAGGAGGGGGATGTGAAGCAGTGATCTGGCAACATTAGCATGTAGTCTTGCTGTATTGGTTATTCTTCTAAATACTGTAACACACCCAAGTGTTTTATTCCTGACATATCAGCGGTGATTATTCTGTAGGAGATGGACAGTAGCTGTGTCCCAGTTGACCTGCTGGACACTACACACTCACACTGTGTACTCTAGAGTCTAGTGTATGAGTGTTAGAAGTATTCACATCCAGTTTCAGTGACTGGTAGCCCCGCCCAATACGGCTACATAAGCAGTGCTGCAAGTGTCACTAATGATAGATAGATAGATAGATAGATAGATAGATAGATAGATAGATAGATAGATAGATAGATAGATAGATAGACAGACAGACAGACAGACAGACAGACAGACAGATAGAGACAGACAGACAGACAGGCAGGCAGAGATAGATAGATAGATAGATAGATAGATAGATAGATAGATAGATAGATAGATAGATAGACAGACAGACAGACAGACAGACAGACAGACAGACAGACATAGATAGATAGATAGATAGATAGATAGATAGATAGATAGATAGATAGACAGGTAGATAGACAGACAGACAGACAGACAGACAGATATAGATAGATAGATAGATAGATAGATAGATAGATAGATAGATAGATAGATAGATAGATAGATAGATAGATAGATCCCCCATCTCTCCATCTCTGTCTCTCTCTGTCTCTCTCTCTCTCTCACTCTCTCTCTCTCACTCTCTCTCAGACCATCACACGGAGACAGCGTCTCTTACAGCGGAATTTAGCCAACAGAGAATATGAAACCGGAGAATCACTCTGTGTTTTATCTCTGGACAGCATCAGTCGTCAAACAGAGCGGGATTTAAGTACCTAATATTTGATATCGTCCGGGTTTTCCCCTCCACTCTGGAGATCTGGGACACTGAGAGGAGACTTTTTCCTTTTTTCAGTGTAAGATCTCAGAAGTGTAAGGACTATTTTTTAAATATTTATTGTCATATTTTAATACTTTACATCATTTGAAAATGTCTTAAGAAGATACTGTGCTACCAAAAATCTATAAATAAACACCAAAAAAAAAAACACCCTATTTTTTAAAAATACCTTTATATTATTTCTATCTTAAATAAAATGGTGAACTTTTCCTAAACTTCAAATGAGCAGCAGCCGAGTTTCTCCTGCACCCGGGTGTCTTATCGCCCCAGCGTCACCGCCTCAGCCTCTACGGTTTAATCTGCAAACCCATAAGTTTAGTGTACAGCAGCAAGGTGAAGGGTGTGTAAAGAGACGAAGGTCTAAATGATGTGAGAAGAGACAAGACGAGCTTTAAACTGCTGTCTTAGGAACAGCGGGCGACGTTTAGCACCAGATATGAGAAAATAAAGATACACACATGTCCATAAAAGCACACCATTAACCCCGCGAGTCCGTATTTTCTCCAGACTCCTCTGTCTGGATCTCATGTGGGAGAAGCGAGACGCTCAGGCAGAGGGGTGGAGAGGGAGGGCAGCCGAATTTATATGAGCAGAGGTGAAAAGGTCAGTGTCTCCCTCTCTCTGGTCAGCTGACTGGCTCCACAAAGACCCCAAAACAACCTCTGTGCCATCCAGTAAAGTCATCAGTGGGGTTAGATGTCTCGAGAACCTTTTCTTTATTTATTTATTTTTAGCTGAAAACAGATTTAATATCATTCTGAAGAGTCGTTAACGCTACGTTTATTTCAGATAATCATATTTCTGTAGTGTATTGTTATTTATTTACACACTTCAAATGAAAAAAAGTTGTTTTTATCTTGTTTACTTCTTCATGCAAGTACAGGAGATGAGCTTACCTGCATTTCTATACATTTACATATAGGATATTTTAATAAGCTGTTGATTTATGTGTATATTTCAGCATAGTGTATAACAAGAAGCCATTTACATTACACACTAAAATTACTTTTAATTGTAATTCCTAACTCTTAACATTCCTTTAAACTCTTAACTTTAATATAAACTTCTTGAACATTACCATGAACTTACATAACTAATAACTTTAACACCATTAACACTTTTAACATTAAGATTCATTTTAAATCTAGTATTAATATTAACACTAACTTTCAACAGCATCTTTGTTAACAGTACGTTTATTAACAGCATGAACTCTTTTAGCATCTTTTATCTCTTTTATCTTTAACGTGAACATTCACCTTAACATCAACTTTAATGTTAATATTAGTATGAAAATTCAACACTAAAAATTAAATATTAAAATGGAACTTTTACATTAATGTTAACAATGTAACTTCAATATGAACTCTTTTAACATTAATATTCGTTTTCCTATTAAAACTACGACTACTTTAACCTTAACTTTAACATGAACATTTAACATTCTTCCTTAAAATAAACTTTCTATAATAAACAGTAACTTTGACAACAGCATTAACTCTTTGAACATTAGCATTAACACTAAGCTTAACATCAACATTATCTTTAATATTAACTATTTTATCACTAATGTTAACTTTAAAATTTAAAATTAGTCTGAAAATTCGACAATACTTTTTCCACATAAAACACCAGATTAACATCAAGTCTCTTAACATCAACTCAACATTACATTTATATTTAAAAATAAATTTCGCACTAGCATCATCATCGATTTGCAACATGAACTTTAACGTTAATATTAACTTTTAGCTCTAACTTCAACCACAGCTTCAACAGTTTTAACATTAGCCTTAACATTAACATTAACATTCAACATTACATTTAATATTAAAATTAACTTTCACCTCACCATTCACAAACACAGTATTTTGTTTTTAACACTAAAATTGCATTTAATGGTCAACTTTCACATTCAATGTTAACGGTAACTTACACATCAAATTCGACATTTAACGTTATCTTTAACATTTTTTTTAAACTTAACTTTAACAGTAACTTTAGTATTAAAATGAACTCAACATGAACTAACATTAAATTTCACATTAACATTAACATCATCAATTTTTATCATTAACTTTAACATGAACTTTAACGTTAATATTAACTTTTAGCACTAACTTCGACCACAGTTTTAACATTAGCCTTACCTTCAACATTAACTTTATTATTAGTTTTAACATTCCACATTTCATTTCTTTTTAAAGTTTAAACTTTCACATCACATAGTATATTTGTTCATAACGTTAAAATGACATTTTGAACACTCCTTTTAAACAGTACCTTGCACATTATATTCAACATTTCTTTTTAAACTTAACCTTAACATTAAATTGAATTTCAATGTTATCGCTGAATAGCATCATTCTTAGCCGTAATCTTCTGAACATCACCGTGTATCATTAACATTTAACAAGAACATCATAGACATCATTTCTCAGCATTAATCTCATCTCTTCACATTCATTTTAATAGCAACTTTTACTTACACGTAACATTAACTTTAAAATTAGCTTGCCTTTTATTTTCATTGTAACATCAACAGAACTCTTAACATTAATGCGCTATAAAAAGTTTCGATTTTAACTCAATTATGAACGATGCGTCACAAATATACAAAATTACACTACTTGTTAATGCTTAAGTTCCTGAATAAAAGAAGAAAATAGTGATCATTTAGGGATTCTTAAATTCTTAAAATATGCCTAAAATGCAGCTGTTCCTTAGTGTTAAATAGATGTGATATTTATGAACACACTACAGCTTCAAGAGTTTATTATCATATGTACAGGAAACAGAGTTAACACCATACAGTGAAATCCTTCCTCTGTGACTCCTTCTGCAGCCTATAGCATCAATTAAGGACAAATGATTAAATAGTGCAAGAAAGAGGCAGAAAGAGGCAGAAAACGTTGGCTGTATAAAGTGTCTGGCGTAATCATTGGCAAATTGTCACTGATTATTTTCCCACAACTGCATGACACCCGGTGTGTTATTCCATGTGTAATGTGTGTATGAGTCAGTAATGTAAACTAACACTAATACACAGCGTTATTGTTTATCCTCAGTGAAAAAAGTACAGAACAGACCAAAGCTGAAGATTTCATGTCTGACACCGCGGCATGCGCTGCAGATAAACAGCATGCCTTGGGCCGAGTTCCACATCGCGGGTTACGCTATCGTTTCGAGGAACTCGTCTTCAGTGTGACAATTATTTCTGCGCCACTGAGCCGGATGTCAGCGACAGAATGCCGGATTATAATGGACCTCTATGCCTTCACGAGTAATGAACCATGAGGTATTTGGAAGGCATCTGTCCGTCTGTCAACGTGCAGAACAACACGCTGTCTAAAATTAGCAGTGCGTGGAACCTGCAGCAGAATGATGTCGTCCTGCAGTGCGAGTCTGGCCGCTTGCGCATGCCGTATAATTCATGAAGGACTGCTTTGTTCGTACCTTCTTTTTTTTTTCTGTATTAAAAAAAGTCAATCAGTTCATTTCTGTTTCAGTTCACTCACACATGTGCAAACATGCAAACACACACACACACACACTTGTTCAGCTGCGCCATATAAACTACTGTTTAAATGTACATCCTTGGCATTTATTACAGTTTCAATAAGATCACATTACACCTCCATCTAGGGTTACGGTGCTACATGCCGAGGACAGAAACCGGAGACGTTGAAGGCATTTATCTCACAGCGTCCACACACTGAACACTTGGCGCTCGCTCACTCGGTGTGGCCCCTATAAAGCTCAATCCACATTAAATCAACGTTTGACCCCTTTTTTGTTGAAGTTGGACTTGTGTGAAGACAGACTGCCTGAGTCGCTTATCTGCACCGCCGACTCGGCTCAATCACACACTCCTGCCACTGCAGGTCCTTAAATAACATCGTCTGAAATATTTCCATTAAAATACACTTTAAGGTACATTCCTTTAACACAAGGAGGAAGATGAACACCGAGGAAGGAGGGAAGGAAGGAAGGATGCTTGCCTGTTTCTCCTTCTTTCATGCAAATAAATGTGTTTTGCTACACAGTGTATTAAATTTGTTTATAACAAACACACACACACACACACACACACACATACGCACAGCCCTTCTGCAACTGAATGCTCATTTACACACAGTATATTACCCTGTTCAGTCAGTAAGGATAAAAAGGAAGGAAATGGAAATAAAATGAAATAAAAACAACGCTAACAACATTATTTTATTTCAAACTTTTATGTCATGTTATTTTTATTTTATTTTTTTTCTCGTTAGTGAGACTGCCTGAGGCACCAACGTGAACATGGCAGGAAGCGATCCAAAAGAAATAACTTTAGCAAACGGCATTTTTTTGAAGCCACTTAACCAAAGCTATGTACTGTTTCATAATACACACATTAAAACAAACAAAAACGAACAGAAACATCAATCAATCATGAAGAGCAATAAAAAAAAAATAATAAAAGCAAAACAAAAAGAAAGAATGAATAAATAAATAAATAAATAAATAAATAAATAAATAAATAAATAAATAAATAAATAAATATTATTATTAATGATAACAGATTTTTATATCATTTTTTTATATTTTAATATCATTTATTTATTTAATTACAAGGAGTCAAACATATGCTTGTTTTTCTATGTATGCTTGTTTTTCTAATTTTACATATGGATTTTTTTTTAATATTAGATCTTTACAACTAGGTGTGACTAGCCATAACTCTGTATGTAAGTAGCTAATACAGCAGTTATTAGCATGTTATTACTCTTATATTTAGTGTTTATGAAGCCTCTATTATTGATATTTTGCTTTTTCAGTCAGGAAATATTCATCCTTAATATAATGTGGCGTAAGAGCACAATAACACTGTTATAATCAGTTTATTAATCAGTAATGAAGCTGCACACGGGTTCATTATGACAATAACACAAGAATAACTTAATAAAACAATAGTTATTAAGTAGAAATATGAAGTAGAAGTACAAGCCTGTAAATAAACATTTATTTCTCACTGAAAGGAATAAAGGAACATGCTGTCATGCTGTTATAGGAAAATAATCAGTGATGCTGTCATTGTTCCAAAATGTTCTTATACTCTTATATGAAATAAATGTATGTTTTAAAATTATTTTTTGTCCATTTGGGGTTACATTTACTGTTGTGAAACATCCATACATATGGATCCATATGACAGCAGCTAGGAAAATCATTCCCTGATCTTCTCTTCTAACTAATAAGACTAAAAGATATATATATATATATATATAGATAGATAGATAGATAGATAGATAGATAGATAGATAGATAGATGCAGCTTTTTGTGTTCACAAGAAGCCAGAAAATGTCATGGGGAGGAAGTAAAGTTATGATTTGAACTCCATTAAATTATTATTATTATTAATAATAATATTATTTAAATAATAAATAAATATCTTCTCACAGAAAACTTCATCATCAACTCTAGGACATTTTTATTTTTTGTTTTCCTACAACAGACCTTTTTTCAATGTGTTTATTAGATTATGTGATGCCTATTCAATATCCAGCTCATGTCATCTGTTACTATAGAAACGATAACTTTTGAGAAGACAATCATTTGTATATGAAGCTGTGAGAAGAAGAAGAAGAAGAAGAAGAAGAAGAAGAAGAAGAAGAAGAAGAAGAAATGGGGAATAGTGAATCAACACTTTCTGACTAACCAGAATTAAGAATCAGAGTTGATTCTTTTGATTCAGAATCATGTTCAAATATATGACTCATAAATGAACTAGTCATTAACTAAATAAACTTAATCATTAAATTCCATTAATAGCTTATTTTTTTGTAGCTCAGTCTTGCTTTATTTTAGCCCAAAACACAACACCTAAGCGATACACTGTGTTCTGTGATGATGATGATGATGATGATGATGATGATGATACGAGACTCACGTATCACACAAAGCTCCTGAGCTTCAGCTCATCTCCTCCCCTCTGTCTGTCGGCTGTGAGACCCAGACAGACAGAGAGTCCGGGAGAGAGCTTAAGCTCTTCCTCACTCATCTGAGGTCGCCGTCAGACGAATGTTGCCCTCTTGGCCTCATCTCCTCCTCCTCTCTTTATTCTTTATGGCGGCACTGCTGCATTTGTTACCTGTCTGATGGGCAGGAGGGAGGGAGCGAGAAAAACAGATAGAGCTCAAGAGTACATGATATTCTTCATCTCCTCCCTAAGCTTACTGTCTCTCTGAGAGAGAGAGAGAGAGAGAGAGAGAGAGAGAGAGAGAGAGAGACACAGAGAGAGAGAGAGAGAGAGAGAGAGACAGAGAGAAAGAGATCACAGATCTTATCTGTGACTGGAGAAAAGAAAGAAAGAAAGAAAGAAAGAAAGAAAGAAAGAAAGAAAGAAAGAAAGAAAGAAAGAAAGAAAGAAAGTCATATAAAAGTAAAATGAAGAGGTGAAAGTTTGTGAAATCACAAGTGTGACTATAAATGGATAAAAAGTAAAAACGATGCTTGTGGGCGGAGTCTGTAACCCCACCCCCTGATGGAGTACAGCTTGGACTGTGTAGTGAACAAAAGTGAATTTGAATTGGAAATCATTTTCTCTGTTTGTGATGGAAAGAGTGTGTGATTTACGCTGGTGTAATTTATGAGGTGCTGCTCATCAGCCCACGCTGGCTCTCCTACACTCAGATCAAAGCCTCTTTCAGACCCGAGGCAGCACCTCCAGAGTCAGGGAGGCAGCACTCGCGCTCTCTCTCTCTCTCTCTCTCTCACTCGGTGCTCACGCTCCCGTAACGACACACATGACGAGTGACTGCCTCATACTCAGACTGTTTCATGTACAAAGGCAGAATCCAGCTGAGCTTTAAACCTTTTGGAGGACAGGAGAAAGAGAGAGAGAGAGAGAAAAGATGGAGAGAAAATAATGTGGGGGTTCCCGAGCCACTGGAGAGCTTTCAAAGTGAAGATGTAAAGCGATATCATATTCATCTACTGTGACCCCCCCCCCCAACCTTCCCCCATTAACCCATCACCCCCCCCCTTCACCAGCGGTCTTTTAACACACATCAGGGAATAAAACGCAACAAATAAAACCTGGAGGGTCAGACTGACTGCATGCCTGTCATTTTTCCCCCAAGAAGAAAAAAAAACGGGGAGAAAAGGAATCTGCAGCAACGGGTCACAATTTTCCCGACATTCCTGGCGGGAGACGTCGTAACACGGCCCTTTATCGTAACAGCGCCTGGGTGGATTTGGCCAGGAGAACTCTTAACCCGGCTCCGACGCTGGATTTGTTCTAGTGAAGGAATTAGATGTGAGCCATGGTCAACATGAGCGCTGTTATTGTAGGCAGCTCTCTCCGACTCTCTCCTCCTCTTGTACTTTCATGGTCTTCTGTCTTGTTAACTCGTTACAACTTTGGCAGCGGCGTGCGCTGTGCTATTGTTTTTCTTCGGATTTTTTTATTTTTTAAGGTATGCTGTAGTACGTACTGCTGTAAATCAAGGTATATACAGCACCGTAGAGTTAAGGGTTTAAATCCTCCTAGAAAGTGAGGATGAGGTGTGTGATGCTTCATATCGTACACAAGAGATATTCGCCTTGGTGACTATTAAAAAGTCTTATATTTATCAAGTAAAAAAAATTAAAATTAATAAATGAAAAAACAAAACAAACATGAGGTTAACCTTCCAGGAAAAAAATAAAACTAAAATAAATTAATAAATAAATTAGCATCCATAGTTATTATTTATTCGTTTGTTTGTTTACTTATTTATTTATTTGCTTGTACACATATTTCTAACCCAATAAAACAGGAGCAAATTCTGTTTTTTGGCCTCTGGGGGGTGGGGGGGGTCTATTATTTCTAATAATAGAATTTTACTCAGTGTAATTTTAACCCACTCTCTGAGCAGCTAGCACATGGAGTCAATAATTCAGCCTGTACATCACCCTGACATCTTCTAATTCTGTAAATGAGTAAATAATCGTGTTACTACAAATCTCACATTCTCTTATTACACATCTATGTGACGAGACACTTCATCAAGACCTGCTTGCTCCAGATCCAAACAATATGAATGAGTGTGACAAAAGAACCAGAAATAAATACCCTGATCTTTACCCTGATACCCTGATCTTTTCATAATGTTTACCTATCGGTTACATCGAAGTTAAGGAAAAGGATTCAACGTAATAAAGAAATGCACTCTGAGGAAAAGGTTTGAAATGGTTCTTTTGGGTGCATGATGGTTGGAAGCTACATTCAGAACTGTAGAACTATTTAGAGTTCCTAGACATGAAGAACCCAAGAGAACGCTTCAGAGCCTTTTTTCTCCAAGAGTGAATGTTTTTATTTTTCAGTTGAATTCTGTGGAAAGATTCTATGTAGAATAGTTCTACAGTATATATTGGGGTTAAGGCTCTGGGTCATTGAGCAAAAGCTCAGGGTTCAAGCCCCAGCACCGCCAAGCTGCCACCGTTGGGCCCTTGAGCAAGGCCCCCAACCCCTCCTGCTCCACGGACACTGCATCATGGCTGACCCCAACCTGAGGATGGGACATGTGAGGAAAGAATTTCACTGTGCAGTAATGTACTGTATATGTGACAAATGAAGACTACTTCAATTAGAAATTTTCTTTTAGAAGATTCATATATTCATAATTTTTTAGTCATTTGTTCGTTATCAGAATAACAGGAATAATAATAAAAAGGCTTGTTGCCACTATAGACACACATTCTGGGCATTGACAGTTCTTTGGATCTTAGTAAAGAACCCTCAGGTTCCATGTAGAACCACAGTGCACCTTTTCTTCTAAGAGTGTAGCCATGGTAGAAATTCACACTTTGGTGTCATCTTTTTTAGTCTTGTTCAGTAGTTAATGAATCTCTACAGCTCTGTACACATCAGACAGAGTGTAATACATTCCTCCAGGTAAGAAATGGTAAGAATAATTACATTATTCAAACCAGGACTAGATGCTAGCCTTGTTTTTCCCCCAGTTTTCATTTCGGCTATCATAGACTTAAAGTTCACATGAGGACAGAGGAGCAAGCGCTATATACACACAGACGACCTGCAGTCCACAGACAGTCTAACAGCATTTAAAACCCTAATCGTTCCACATCATCCATCTGCTGAATTAATCTGTCAGATGAAATAGCGTACATTCATCTCTCAGAGCTGCGTAATCGCTGGCTGGCTCAGGTCGCCAGTTCTGAGGCAGGAATAAACCGGTCTCGGTTCCTGCTGAAAGCCGTGACGGCCTCGCTGACAGTCATAAGCCCTGCTTTGACTCTACTGTCAGGGCACACTGGCCCTTTGTTTCTACCAGTGTCACACCCCCTCACCCCCTTCTCCACCTCACTCTGTCTCTCTCTCATACACACACACACACACTCCGGCCTGCTGCCAAAGCACTGCAGTGTTCACTAAGCTAGCGCAAAACCCTCGGGTGAGTAACCATCAGCGAGCTCGTCAATATCCAGGCCTAATGTGACAACATGGCACGAGAACACTGACAGACACGGCTGCGGGTTTTAATACGTCATAAATGAATTAGAACGAATGCTAAAGTTTCCCCGTTATAAATTTAGAAAAAAATGTAAACACAGAAAAACATGTAAGTTCATTCAATGTGCCAATAATTTTGCCCAAATGAGACCAGGCAAAAATCATTATTTATTTTTTTTATTTATTTATTTATTTATTTATTTATTTATTTTATTCGAGGTATATACAGCATTGCTGGGTTTAAATCCTCCTAGAAAGTGAGAATGAGGTGTGTGATACTTGTATATATTGTATAAAAGGTATTCGCCTTTGTGATTCAAAAAAATCTTATTTTTATCAGGTAAAAAAGGTAAAAAGGTATTAAAATTAAAATATAAAAAAAAACCTTCAAGGAAAAAAAATACTTACAAGGATGTGAAGTTTTTCTGTTGTGAGTAAATAAAATAAATTAATTAAATAAATAAATTAATAACAATAATAATAATAATAATAATAATAATAATAATAATAATAATAATAACAACAACAATAATAAAATTAATTAATTAATTAATTGATTGATTAATTAATTAATTAATATGTTTTAATGTTTGAGTGGAAACATTATATTCTGATCTTATTTCCTATTCCATGTGATACTTCTTTTGGCTCATGCTCCTTTTGTAAACTTCCCCCCTGATCCTGTACCTTATCTGCGTACTGTACTATATCCCTTGAATAATTGACTCTGGAGGAATTTCCTTATTACATTTCTCTCTTCATTTTTCAGCAGAATGCCCCGTTAGTGGGTTTTTTTCTGCTCTAATCCTCTGCAGGGTGATGGTGGGGAGGGATTAAACGCATCAGAGTGTGGACAAATTGCCCCCAATCCCATGCAGTTATGTAAGGGTGTAAGTATTGTTGTGGCAGGAGAAAGCTGAAAAGCCAGGAGAGACAATAAAGCTCAGGTTCTAGCAGATATCACATATCACACACACACACACACACATCTCTCCCTCCTGTCTCTCTTTGATGGAGAAAATCCAAAGCTTGTACTCTTGGAGTGTTTGCAGCCAAAATGACTCTCTGATGAGACAAAACAAAATGCTGCACTGTGATCCTCCTTAAAGGAGACGATCCAGCTTCCAGATGTGAGACGTGTGTCTCTTATATATATATATATATATATATATATATATATATATATATATATATATATATATATATATTATATGTATAACTTTATCTCTGATTGACTCTGGAAACTACATATATATATTTATATTTATATTTAATCTGTTCGTGTGGAGCAAATCCCTGTGCGATATACCCCATGTGATTGTAATCAGTGTGCTAGTTTATTAATATAAAGCATTTGCAACGATATTCATGATTGTTTTAAGAGATTTAAATTGCTTTAGAATGCTGAGGATTAGAAATTAGGTTTTATTGGAAAACATCCAGGAAGCAAAAAGAAAGAAAAAAAAAACCCAAAGCAAACAGAACGGCTTCGATTTAAAAAACATCGACTTGAAAGAAATGGTTCTGGCTGGACTCCTAACCATCCTGTGATTTACAGATTTATTTACATTTACATCCTCCGACAAAGCTGACAGTTATATACATGCCACAAGACACGTTTCCACCAATTGACTCATAACAAGCTCAAGACAGTTGTAGGAAAAACAAAGAACAGAGAGGCTGAACAACTGAAAGAAAAGTCGGCTGAGGTGCGATCAATTGAAAAAGGACATGTTTATAATATCGCTTCTGTTTGAGAGATGAAAGTAAAGGATGTTCTATCTGTTTACTCGGAGGAAGCCGGGTACGAGGAAACAGCACACTTTCCAGATCATATAAGAAATAAAGGAGTGTGTATAGATATTTTTTTCCATCTATACGCTGGAGGAGAGCAGCTGCTTGACCCCTGTCTCCTTCTCGCTGCGTGAATTCACCCGCTTCAAACCAGTAGCTTTCCAAAAATCCTTTCATACACTCTATAAATACTCCAAATCGCCATGGTTTTGTAAAATAAACACAGCGCGAAATAAGGAAAGAAACTGGAGCTTTTTAAGCTCAGAATAACTCCGGCTAGGGCTCCATCTCTTTCATGTCCGAGGAAGCGAGGAACAATCTCATTGTTACATTGTTACATTTCCTCCTCACCCCGTGAAACTTCTGCACTTCTTTATATGAGGTCAGCGCCAGGGCCCGTGTCCACCCAGAGCACGCTTGGTACAGCAAATACGCCGGCACCTTTGAAGGAAAAAGTACAGGAGATCATGTCAGGGTAAAACTGGGAAAACCTAGAGCCTGAAACAAGCAGGCGTAGAAAAAGCATTCTGGTGTTAGCGTTGGGTCAAGGCACGAGGGGCTTCACGCTCCGAATTCACTGGAACGAAAAGGATCAGGAGTTAGAACTTTAAGAGCTTGCAGTGTCTTTAAACACTGACACTGGAATGCAGATCACACACTTGTGACCTACAGGAGTCGTAGTATAATGTGAAAACTTGCTGGCATCATGTGTACTGATCGTTTTGTAGCTTGTGGGAGATCGAGAACTGACCTGGAAACGCTAGTGCTATGTTAGCACAGTTTCAATTTTAAAATGACTCAAGGTCTAGATGAAAAACCTAAAGCAACTTAATATAAAAGTACAGAAGATAAGATAAGATAAGATAAGATAAGATAAGATAAGATAAGATAAGATAAGATAAGATAAGATAAGATAAGATAAGATAAGATAAGATAAGATAAGATAAGATAGAACTTTATTAATCCCGAAGGATATGGCCCCATTACTCATTGGAAAGTAGAACTCCTTTAACCATGTACGATTTTGTTTCAAATATTTTTTTTGAAGATGATTGATGGTAAATTGATGGAAAAAATATGAAGCATGTGGGTAACAAAGATATAGGAAATGTTAAGCAAGTTATTTTAAGGCTCATGCTAAATGCTTGCTAAAAAACAAAACAAAAAAAAAACACTGATTCAGTAAATAAAATGACGAAAATAAATCAGTAAATTGGACAAAAAAAATACAATATTACAGTTTCTTAATTTCTGAAAGCTAAAATGAAGATTAAAACTAAAATTAAACTTTTGTATTAAATAAATTCATGTAAACATGTAGACACCCAAACAGTATATTTTCTTAATTTATTGGGTTAGATTCACTGTTATTTTGTAAAAAATTATAAATAAATAAATACGATAAAAACCATTGCATACTAACATAGAGGTGTGGTTTGTGAACTCGATTTGCATATGCATTTGTGAAATTGAATTTTGGATGGGTTGTCATGGTGACTTTACTTTAATGCTTTATGTAATGAAATTGGTAACACATTTTTTCCCCTATCTTGGGTCATGTGACACAAGAACAACTATGATACCTGGATTATCAGTCATGATGCTCCATTTAGTGTCCAGTGTTATGGAGTCAATCCCGTATGAGAGTGAAATGCAGTCACACCAGCGGAGTAAAGTAAAATACAATAAACACAAGCTGCACTGCTTTTCAGTAGCACCATGCAGAACACATTACACACTGAAAAGCAAAACCTACATGAACATTACTCCATGCTTTCTGGCATTTCTGTGACTTCTCACCATGGGACATGAAATACAGTGCAACAGCAGTGCTTAATTCTTAAAAAAATGTAATTTAATTAATTAATTCTTATATATACAGTATATAAACAGTCAATAAATGTCTTAAGATAAAGCATACAGATATTTAATAGTAACTAAATGAAGCACCCAAGTCACTTGGTACATTCCATATGTGCTTGTTTCCAGACTCGATAAACCGGGTGCTTTTGAAGATGTTATCGACAGACAATAAGCAGCACCTGTCCAGTCGTGCAGGGTGGGCGTGAGCAGCTGGTCAGGGGCCGTGAAGAAGAACCTATTTACCTTTTACAACCTTGTAAAAATCAATGACCTTTTAAAAGGTTGCACCACAGGAGCATGTAAAATGTCTCAATCTAAAAGCCAGAGGCAGAAATTTGGTCTGAGATGGGAAGAAAGAGAGAGAGAGAGAGAGAGAGAGAGAGAGAGAGACAGAGAGAGAGAGAGAGAGAGAGAGAGAGAGAGCCGAGAAAAAGTGACAGAGATGAAATCTCTTTCTGACAGACAAAGAGCAATATTCGGCATGCGAGAGCGGGTCATATCAGTGTCAAACTGTTGCAGCAGGCACTTTAACCACAGGTACAGCAAGCAGAGACAGAGCTGCCAAATCCTGCTTAATTACCCCTGAACAATCAGCAGTTCACTCACTCACTCACTCCACATCCACCTCAGCTCAAGGAAAATGAAAGAGTGCCTGTCTTTGTGCATGGGAAGGATTAAGCAACTGACAAATCGTGTGAGAGAGCTCCCTGGGAAAGAAAAAAAAGGACAGGGAGAGAAACACTTATACGTTTAAGCATTATCTTAGTAATGGAGAAGAATTAAGAGGGGGAAGTAAAGCTATAAAGTGATTGTTGAGGCTGGGAGTGGTACTGGCGCTGTGGAATATATATATACATAATTGAATTGTTGCTTTAAGCGGTACATAGAATTACTCAAATTAGGCTAGTGCACTATTGAAAAATTCAGTTGGAATCAGCTTTGGTGGAAAGGTGTCTCTTTACCTCACTACTTTTTTGACTTTGACTTTTTTAGAATTGACCTGAGTAGCAGCTTCAAAATGTTAGACTTGATTTAGACGTGAAAAGGTGATCTGATTGATTTGAGAGAAATTAAATCACTTGATGTAAAGTAAGTGGGAATTTAATATGCCCAAACATTTGACCTGACCACCACACCCATATGCGGTTCTTCCCCAAACTAATGCTACTTAGCTACACTTGTATAGAATGCCTTTATATCCTGTACCATTACAATTTCCCTTCACTGGAACTAAGAAGAACAAACCAGTTCCAGCATGACAATACCTCTGTGAAATATATGAGCTCCAAGAAGGAATGGTTTGCTTAGTTTGGGGTGAAAGAACTTGTGTGGCCTGCACAGAGCCCTGACCTCAACCTTTACTGAACACCTTTGGGATGTACTGGTATGTCGACGTGCCCCAGGCCTCCTTGTCCGACATCAGTCTACAACCACATGAATGCTCTTGTGATTACACTTATATGTAGAGTCTTCCCCAGAAGAATGCAGGAGCACTAAATCTGGACGTATGAGTGCGATTGTCCATATTTGAACAAAGTATGCTAGTCGATGAAAGAATTTCTACTTTGATTGTATTAGCTGTGTTTTATCACCTTCAGTCAATTGAATTCCATTTTATCTGCATAACACTTTTAATAAAAGACGGTGTCAAAAAGCAGCTTTGCAGAACCCATTATGTAGATTTAGTTCCATTGACTTTGACTTGAGGAAGAACCCTTGAGGGGATCCAGACTCGAAAGTAAACTCATCCTCTTGTGGCCTCCGACTTTTGTTCACAATTACTTTGCTAACCACATGATAAATTTGCTCATATCCATCATTTTCCCTGACACCGTGAGGACAGATGAAGCTCTGGTGGAAGGCTGTTTGAATTGTTGGCAGTGGAAATCCCCAGGTGCTAGCTGGGACGCCTCTGAGAGGTGAAGAAATGGAGCACAAGACTGAACACATGTAGGCATGCTGCCTGAGCCACTTCTCTGAGGAATGAACAGAAAAATCCCCCACAATGTCAGATGTGATTAACCACATTTCTTATCCCCTCTACAGGAATGACAGGTCACCTGTGGCAGCAATCGCTGACTTGGCAAATATTACTAATTTTTTTTCATCTCATCTAATTGCAGATCTCATGTGCTGCCAGGCCACAGAGTGGGAAAGTGTGAGTTAGAAACCAGTTTTGAAAGATCTGGGTGAAAGATATATGTGTTCAGCATTTTCATGCCATACTTTCGCAGACTATGTTTGGTTTGCTGTATGTGAATATGACATTTCTCTTATAAAAGAAAATGTGTCTTAATGCACGCTGCTATTAACCCAAGGAGACCACTTTTAAATGTGAGATCTAGACTATTGCATTTAGACAGACCAGAACAGAGCAGGCAATTTAACAAGCTGTATAACTATTGCTGCCAATCCGAAACAGACATTGTACAAATCATCCTGATTGGCCGCACCTTTTAAAGGAGTCATGTCACATAAAAAAAATTACTGGCATCCAGACATTGCAGTACTGGACAGAATCATCCGGAAACCCGACACTGCCCTGCTGCCACCGCGTGCTCTGCTGCCTCAGCTCCATTTGGAGGTAATCACGAGCAGACCAGAAGCCCTGCTTCCTGTTAGCGCTTCCTGATTAGCACCAGTGAGGTCTTACAAATGCGCCCTACTGAGTTGCCCTCCTGTTAAGTATTCAGGCTTGGACCTCCCCAAAACCAAAGGCACCATCAGAGTGATGAATACTGCTGTTGTGAGCATGGAACTCAGGGCCACATGTACTTTGAGAAACCTGATATTTCGTCCAGGCAAAAAAAAAAAAAGAAAAGAAAAAGAGTGGTGAAATAGGGGCGGGGCAAAATTAAGACAGAATGGGTGAACATCAAACCCCCTCCCCTTTTTTTTCTCATTTTTTGATTTATGGCTTTCCAGGGTCTGTTTGTTTACATTCCTAAGCGGGCATGGCAGCCACGTTTTCAGCTTCAAACGAATTGACGCCTGAGTGGTTTGTTCCCTATTTGCCCTTTCAAGATCTGCTGCTGTTCTGATGCTTCATTACAAACAATCTGAAGAGTCTGCACGAATCTGTGACCAGCATATAGACCAAATCATTTTCCATCAACTTGCCAACCCATTTGCGGTTTCGTTTGACGGCGAAAAAATTCGAGCAATTGCTACGTCGAAACCAAGAATAATAAACAAGTGCCAATTAACTAGCCTTTGATGGCTTTGCTTTGTTTCTTTGCAACGAGCAGACAGATCACAGACTGTTAGCTCGAATGTTCCATGGCACATAAAGATAAGTCAGTAAGGCTAGTTTTGCTTTAGATGCTAACTGTGATCCTATTACACTATTAATTTATTGGGTAAATATTACACGGGATTAATTAATAGTAATTCCAGATCCACCATTTTAGGATTCCAGTTACAATCCATACAAATGTGGCATGGTAGCAAAACCAAAACTATTGGCACCTCACAGCTCCAGGGTGGTGGATTTGATCCTGAGGTGGATCTTCTCTTCATGTTCATGTGGATTTCCTTCAGATTCCTTCTGCCTCCCAATTACATGTTAGTCGCTGCTGGATTGGTGACATAGTGCTTTGCAATGGACTGGCCTTCCATCCAGGGTGTTTACACCTCAGTCCTACTGTTCCTAGGAAAAGCTCTAGATCCACAGCAATAATACAGTTACTGAAACTATATGTGTTCTGCCACAGACAGCAAAACTACAGTTCATACAGAATGCTAAAGTACAATGTTGCTCTTGGGAGGTACAATATAATGTTGTGATTATTGCAAACACCCACCATGAAACACACGGTGGCCACATTTACTTGGCAGCAGAAGCTAAATTCTCACTAACTCTCTCTAGATAAGATTTCAGGATTCACTTCCTGCTACATGCCTCAGCTTTTGTTTGTGCAATTCCATGTGAATCGAATGCATCAGGACAGATGGAAAGATCGCGGTGAATAGAAGTCACTCGAGCACTCCCTCAAGTCCTCATGATTTACACAAATTCCCAGTGTCGCTGTGCCAGGATGGGGAAGAGGTCCTTTCTTTTCCTTCCTGACTGATGAGCAGACAGATAGATGGATGTGGGCCACTGGACCCGTTCCCCCACCCCAGCAAGACAGGGAAGTGGTGCAAGGAAAGAGCACCACCACACCCTGGAGTTACTACACGTAAATGATTCGCAAAGACCTGTGATATGTAAGATCATCATAAAAGTCATATTTCAGTCTGTTAGAACGTTTTAAACTGGAGCTCAACCCTTTTTATTGCTTCTCTCTGACATCAGAGTGTTATGAGCATCACTTGTTCCTGTCATGGTTTACAGAAAATGGTTATGTCCTGTCATTTTCAGGATCTTGGTCAAATTTACTGTTGAAATATTATATGAGTTGAATATTTGTTTCAGTTTCTTTGTATATTTCTTTTAATCAATATGTCATCAATTTGACATTTAATTAAAAATACTAGTTGAAGAGTTCTTTTCAAGTTGGCTATTAGTTTGCTGGTGAAAAAAAGATGTACGGAAAGTCCTTTGTATCAAATCATAGGAATTACAGTAGCGTACAGCAACTGCTTCTAGTTCATTTCACTAGCTAGTTTATAGCCGATCATTAAATAATCTAGTTAACTAATTCTTCCTTAACTTTTCGTCTATGTAAAGTGTAGCAGTTTATGTATATAGTATAATTTATGCATATCTTAGCACAGTAAATAGCATCATCATGTTTCCTCATTTATATACATCGCATCATTATACATCATATTTCTGTATATATAGCATATGTGATAAATACATTTAAATAAGGAACTGTTCTCATAGAACATCTATGAAAGAAACTCGGCATATTCAACACCCTTTTTCCTCCAGTAGAAACACTTTGGGTCTCTGGATACTATGTAAATATTATCCACACCATGTATGTGTTATAACAGTATAATATCTCGTTAAAGGGGCAGGCTGTAATGTTTAGAGCCCTCTGCTGGCTCTGAAGTGAACTGCAATGCAAATGTCTTTATCTTTCCACAACAGCCTCCACTCCCTCCCTCCCTCCCCCCTTTCCACCTTGTGTTGCCTTATCCATTAGGAGAAGAGAGAGAAAGAGAGAGAGAGAGAGAGAGAGAGAGAGAGAGAGAGCAGAAGTAATTTCAGGGTCAGAAAAAAGAAAGTAAACAGAAGAAGAAAATGAAGACATAAGCTGGATCTGGCGTATTAAGGTATCTTAAAAAATACAAAACTTTACCTTTAAGGCTTTGATAGTGGCAAAATGGACTAGAATGACTTGGACTAGAATGACTAGGACATGATGTTCACTGTGTGGCTATCAAGCAGATTAATCTGCAGCAGTGAAGGTTTATGCGTTAATTCGCCAGTAATGTCCACAAAGAAAATCTCTGCAGATGTAATGAAGGCATGTATCCTGAAAGGTAAACAGCTCCCTCTGTGCTACACACATACAAAGCTCTTGAATAAGCACTAAAACTGACTAAATGAGAATGGATGACTAATCCCATCAACAGGGTAAAGGAGAAGATGGAAGGACACTTTAAAACCATCCACTACTCCTTTATTTAAAGTAAAAAAATAAGATGGGGGTAATATGCATTATAGAAAGACATTTCTCTCCAGCAACACTAAATATAGATCCTTTTTAAAAGCCTTTGTGAAATATATCTGGTACTGGATTTTAATTAAACGACACAGTGTGCTGTCCAGAATCGTGATTTCTTACCACGAGAACTCAATTAAAAACACAGCTCAGCGCTCAATCTTCTAACTCAAACAAAGTGCCATTTGGAGAGCAGCAAGAAAGAGGGAGCAAAAGGAAAGAGAAAGAGAGAATGCGAGCGCCTGACTTTTTATACTTTCTGCACAATTTCCTCCCTATTTCCTCCCTGAAGACCAAGTGTCTGCAGAATGTGCAGAGTAGGCTTTCTGTAGAAAGCAGAAAATGCTGCAGCCTGCCAGATGAGAGCCAGAGAAAGAAAGAAAGAAAGAAAGAAAGAAAGAAAGAAAGAAAGAAAGAAAGAAAGAAATATATAGAAGAAAAACAAAGCTTTTGTGCAAGTGGACGCTAATATCCTTCTATAGATTGTGTCCCATATGAGAAACACACACACACACACACGTGCCCACAGATGAAACTCCAGCTCATGTTCACTTTGTTAACAGAAGATACAGGAACTGCGCGGTGTTGATATTGATCTCATGTGGAAGATCAGTTAGCAATCTAAGCTAATTGTAATTATACATCTAAATTGCAGTCACAGAGTATTTTCTTGGGAATGCATCAACAAATCTGAGGTAAATGTTGATATTTTTAATAGTTTTGGATCATTTCCACTGTTGTTACACCTTCACATCGCCCTTAAAAAAGACTAAACAGCATGTAAAGCTGCTGTGTTTAGTAAATTACTTAATGTCCATGTTACTAAGTCACCTAGCAACATTATTATCACTAACGTCAACACTTTGAACCATGTACAAAGTTCTCAATACCCTTATTAATTGTAATAACTTAAAAAAGGACTGTTTAAAGCTGCTATAAGATACGTGAGGAAGATGTTGAGGTTACTGAAAGTCTTATAAGCTGCCTCTTATAGGCTACATTCTAATTGCTTATTGTAACTGACAAGGTAGACGGACGTTTGAGGACACGCGAGGTCACACTAGCCGTCTGCTAAGGTGTCAGGAAAAACACCTTTATAAAAAAGCAAAGTGCTTTAAAAACACTTCTCCTTCCTGCCCACTTCCACAGGGACAACCATGTGGTGTATTTGTATTCGTGTGTGTGTGTGTGTGTGTGTCACCCAACACTCAAGGCCTGCATTTAAGATTGATGCATGACAAATGCATGGATCCCAAGGATCTGTTTTTCTGACCTTGTTTGGGAGGAGAATAATATTATTGCTTGTGCACAACTGCGGAAAAACTAACACAAAGAAACCTTGCTCTTGATTTACAGAGGTCAGTCTACGATAAGGAAGTGCTCTTGGGTCGAAGATCTGAATTTTGATTCATTATTCAAATGATTCCTTTGAAAGAAACTGTAGACTATTAAAAGATGGACAGTTTCCATCATGTTCCAGCAAAAAGTACTAGAGTTTCTATAACTTTCTGTAACACCAGGAGATGTGTGTGTGTGTGTGTGTGTGTGTGTGTTTGGAGGAAATTGAAGATGTAGAAAGATGTGTGTTTAAAATCTTGCTTTAAAAGGAAACTCTGAGCTTTTTCAACACGGGAAGCTCATCTCTAAGCTCCAGGAAACTGGACTTCAGACACTTTAGCCTCTTGAGGTCAAAGGTAACACAGCCTGTTGCGGGGATGTTGCGTAAAGAGTGTGTAGGGACCTTGTAAATAGCGGTCTAATCTTATATGAATAATGGCAGTGTAGTTGGATTTCCTTTGATTATCCTGTGAGGTGTTAAGGAAAGCTAGAAATGCTAACTTCACAGCTAGCTTAAACATTAACCTTGCTAACATTTGGTTATGAATTTGCAATAGTGAGAAACGTTGGTAAAATTATAAAACAAAACAATAAAAAGATCAAATTAAATTCAACAGCAGATAAACTGCTAAAAGATTTAGAGTGATTCAAATCCAGTCGAATAGCAATTCACAGAAAAAACGCTTCAGAATCCTTTCTGAATCCCAAATCCCATACGAAAAGGCTCTGAGGTTTCTTATTTAAATCAATTTTAGTTAAACTTTCTTATAACCATGTCCGAGTCCACCAAGTTCATAACCATTTTATTTATTTTAAATGGCAGACCTAAATGTTCCCTAAACGCATTCACATTTCACAAAGAATGATTTGCGAATTGCGAAAAGCGAACTGTTTATGTCTAAAATGTTCGGTTTCATGTCAGTTAATAGAATATGATACAAATGCTGCTAGTATAAACGTAGTTTATTTGGATCATTTGCATATTTCATTCAGTAATTTGCAGGAATGCTAACAAACAAGAACAAGTTGGTTTCATTTACTTTTCTTCACTAAACACTGGGTCATGGTGGAGCAGGAGTGTATCTCAGAAACACTGGGGCTACAGAGAGATATACAGTCTGGATCGTACCCCACTGTGCGAAACTTTAACATACAAATTCACACACTTGTTCACAGCTATAGGGGCAATTTTAAATCACCTATCCATTCAGGGACTCTGGGGCTGTGATGTGGAAACATACCACAGTGCCACCTGTTTAAGCAAACATGATGGAGCTTATGCCCAAAACATGATCCATGGAAGTACGTCAAGAACACATGCCCTCTGCATGACGTAGATTACCTGGGTGGGAAACGCATCTGTCTGTAAACCCCCGTTCTCAGACATTAGCAATTTGAATAGCGATAATTATCTAATTATAATGCTGATAATCAGCGCTCGGTTTGACGCAATGAAATTCTCAGTGTCTGTGATTGAGCTAATAACGTACAGATATCTCTGGCTCACCTCCATAGTCTTCAGCAACTACATAGTCATCAGGGTGATTAACAAACCACAGGTATCTCACCAGGATCTTTTTTTTCTGCTGGAAATATAAATAAAGTTCCATCATGTCATCATCTAGATGCACTGATTGTTCCATAACTGTCGACTCAGGCTTCAACACCACAGGTTGATGGGGATAATTTGTCAAATACAGTATGGGTGTGAGGGCGAGGTGTGTGTTTGCACAACACAGACAGGATCGTTTTACCCCTCACTACAGGACATAGTGTTCCAAACCTTTTTTGCTAATTGGTTAGTAAAATTATTGTTGAATTATTGTTCACTTTTTGCCTATGGCTGTGATGAAACTGAGGCCAAATACAACATTTGGCAAATCTTAACAATGAAGAATATAAATAAACAATAATACATAAATAAATGCTATAAAAAACATCATAATGTTTTGAAATGAAAGCTGTATGTTATTCAAAATGGATATTACAGTTGTGGTTATAATTGATCATTCATACGCAGAATTTATAGAAATAACCTCGGCTTTTTTTTTCTCTTTGCGAATTGGTTTGTAAGGATTCTTGTAGATTTTTGTCATAGAATGATGGAGACATGATTGGTGTGGAAAATTAGGCATATTGAAAAACAAAGGATTTAATAAAGTATGATGGAAGAATGTGAAGTTGGGTGTTCTCATGGTGGTATGGCTGAATATTTACAGTAGCTAAAGTCACCTACTCTTCCCAGGTTGCCCCTATTAGCTTTCATCCCTTCATGGGGCAATGCCTTTCTGATTGGAAAACTAGAAGGATTTATCTAGTTATTGCAGAATTACAAGGGTATTATAGAATTATAGGGATCATGATGCTAAGAAATTCTATGCCAGTGTTCTGGGGGGTCCAATTTGGCTGTGAAACAATGGACCAGCTATTTACTCTTGCCCAGGTGTGAGGGTTCATGCAGGAATATGATGTATCTGGGTGGATCTGGTCTCTGTATTAATGCAGTGAGACTTATGCCTGCAATCTTGACCTAAATAGAAACTAGTTTTGGTTAAGTCAGTGTCTAGGGCGGCTAAGCAGGAGCTCAGTTTGCAGATGAAGCTCTCTGTTTACTGGTCAATCTATGTCCCTGTTCTGACTTACAGTCCTATATGGTTGCAAGTACAGCTGACAGATATGAGTTTCCTCTTCAGAAGAGGCTTACTCTCGAAACTTGATAGTGTATGGAGTGCCTTGAAGTAGAACCCAAGCTATTATGGCTTTTGGTCCCAAGTTGTGGGTAGTGACCAGAAGGATATGGTTGCAAGTACAGTTGGCACAAATGAGGTATCTCCGCAGATGTGGCTTACATTAAAATGTGATAAGGAACTCTGCAATCTGGGAGTGCTTTGAAGTAGAATCCCAGCACTTCTGGATCCAAAGGAATCAGTTAAGTTGGTTGAAGCTACTTTAAGTTTTCCCCATGTGGGAATACAACTAAAGCTGTATCAGACACATCCCAATTAAAGATGCCAGGGCAGACCTAGGACTCGCTTGAGGAGGTCTTGGAGATCCCCCAAGAGGAGCTGATATCTGGGGCCATGAACGGAGAAGTCTAGACTGACCTTCTCAGCCTGTTGCCACTGCAATACCCTCGAGATATTTAAAATAATAGATTTCCAGCTCACAGATTTCTATATGTCTGTGTTGGACTAGCTCCATATAATGTATATCATCTTGTTGTGTCTCTTCAAGATACACAGCAGTTCAACTATGTGAAAGGTTTAACATTTTCTTTTGCTGACATTTTGGACTTTCACTTCAACTTTTATAAACCTTTTAATGAAAAATGTACCTCCTGTCTCACTCCCTGAGCAGTATTAATGAGTGAGGTCAGCTCTCCCTAATGAAACAGTGGGAGGCACTGAGGTCGAGGCTGAGAGCCAAGGAAAGAGAGAAAGAGGGAGCTTCTCTCATTAAGATAACACGGGTGGAAACGCCATCCATCAGCCTACACCCCACCACTGTCATACGCCCCTACAGCAATATTCCACAAAGCACCAATCAAATCAACACAACCTGGACTTATATCATGTCTGCTCGGTTCTTGGATCAGTGTGCTCGTGTGAATTAAACCATACATTGTTTATATAAAGACATTGATATTGTACTTGAGTACACTCGTGTTAATTTGAAGCGAATGATCACTAAAGCTTATACATGTTGTCTCTTTAAAGTCTATTCACTTTTGACCAGAAATGCATTTTGTCTATGAGCAAAACTCATGAGATATGACATTAGGAACAATAGCCATGGATATCTCTTATGTATAGACATCCTGGTAAAAGACTATTCTTCCCTGTAAAAGCCATGAAATAAAATTAAAAAAAAAAATCATATTTATTAAATATTATTTTATTTTATACTATTTTGTGATATTTACGTTGTTACACTGGAAAATTGTTTTGTTTTACAGTTACTAACTTTAGCTAGGCTAAAACATGGTGGTTAATTTAGTTTAATTAGAAATAGCAAAAGTGTTAGCTACTGAAAGATAGCTAGGGTTTATGATCATTGTCATGCTGTGAAATTGTTAAAAAGTCAGTAAGTCATTGATGACTGTATCAGCTATGAATAAAAGTAATTGTTTGAGGCTGGCTAGCATCTGGATATTAACTGTGCCATTATTTTTGTTCACTTTCTTCAGTGTTTCAATTCAGTTCAATTTGATATGCAGCACTTTTAACAGTAAATATTGTCACAAAGCAGCTCTACAGAAATCTATAAAATCAGGAAATAAATTCTACATTTTTAAATGATCAGCGAATCAGAGGTGACGATGGGGAGGAGAAATGACCTGAGACGATATGAGGAAGAAACCTTGAGAGGAACCAGACTGAAAAGTGAACCTTGTCCTCATCACACTGGAGAATGTGATTCTAAATCATTTCCCTTTTACTCTTTCCACATGCCTTCTGATTCTGAAAAGATCGTCTGGCCTCTAAAAATTCTTCTACTATCAACCAACTTGTAGTGGAACAGATTTTGGGATTCTGTCGCTGAAGGATTTAGCATTCCTTCCTTGACCTTTAGCTTCATTTGTATAAAACCATCTGAAATACAACTGCTTTCCAGTTACACTATGAGTTCCAATAAGGAGGCTTCATCTCCTACAGCTCCTTTCTTTCACTTTTTCACAGTCTTTTTTTGACAAGTCAAAGGGAGGCATGGTGTTGATTGGCCACTTAAATGGGCCAGAAAATGGTGTTTGATATGTCAAAAAAAAATAAAAAAAACTCTTTCCCCCAGCACATGATTGATGGAGCTGTCACTGATGTGGCTTCTCAATTAAGTGGCTGTGTCTAAACACCGTTTATCTCCAATTTGCCTAAGTAGCAGACCACAGCATTCCACGAACACACACACACCCACACACACACACGCCCTGCAGTTCTGACACACAGAGCTGTAATTAAGGGCAAGTGTGAACATCTGTAATGTCTTCACTGCGACTCCGACTCAAAGAAATCATAGAAGCTTTGCAAATTGCAGGCTGTCTGTTTATTTACTCTTGAGGGTTTTTTTTATCTTGTTTTCCAACAGGAACAGCTCAGTTGTGTGAAACATTTTAGCCACAAAACAAGACCATTTCAAGCTGGAAATTAGTACTAATGTGTAAAATTGCCTTAATAATCTGATATTTGTTTTTGTCATAATGTCATTAGATACTTTTTACTTGAGTTGGAGTTAAAGGAAAAACTCCACCCTGAAATGTAGTCATTCTGAGGTGAAGTTATTTAGTCAGAGGTGTATTTCCTTTATTCCTGTGAGAAGGTAGCAGTGTGTGAGGTTGATGTTACGGCAGGATTGTTATTGCTAGCACAGTTACAGTGGAGTTGTTTAGTGACAGGAATAAATAAGGAATGATAGCTTCATAAAAACAAAAGACAATAAGTAAAGAAATAGTGGAGACATGGCAAAGACTCAAATCTACCCATGGCTTTGACGGTGATATCAGCATGAAAGTTGAAGGTTCAGAAGCTTATCTGTTTGAGCACAGTCTATAGATGAGGAGGTGAGAGAGCCGGAGAGAATAAAGGACTAAAGCCCCGCCGCGTCACTCTCTCTTTAGGTAAAGATGATGTGAGGGATGAATCCACTGCACCACTAGGAATATGTAGTCGAAATGCATAGTGGGTAATGTAGGAAACTGTGAACTGAAAAGAAAATACAGCAAAGAATTTCATCATAAAAGAAATTTTTACACAGTTGATTATAAACTTTGCTATGCTATGCTAATCCGCGAACATTAATCACTTTGTTACAGCTTTGTCTGTATTCTCTGACTTTCAAAACATGTTTTTCACTGCCAAAAACGCTGCAGTATTTTCCTCTCCCAGTCCTCACGCACTCTGTATAAGTTACTGGTATGACGTGTCTGTTCAGACGAGAGCATGCTCAATGAAAGCAGAACACAAGGCAGGGTTTCATGTCACTCGGCAGCCAAGCATGGGCGACTGCACGCATTTCAGCGGCCGGCACGGACACAGCACGGCTTTGTTTGGAAACGAAAAGTCGCCTGTGACGGCCAGCATTGGAGGTGCTAAAACACTGGGGTCAGAGAACCAGGAGGCCAGGATAAACGTGCTGAAAACTCCTGAGTCACTGAGCCACTCTCACCACACATCTGCTTTATCAAGAGGCACAAGGAGGAACCAGGGCTACATCATTAATCTTACACAAATAACAAATGCAGTAAAAATCATCTTCAGTAATGTGAAACAAAAATTTAGACAAAGTCTTAAAATGCAGGTTGCTGAGGTATAAGTGGAATAAAACTCCAGAAAATGCACCAAATATTTGATTTTATGCTTCTAAAAGCTGTTTATCAAGGTGTGAGGAAACTTTAAAAGACATGGGTGATGCCGTTTTTTTTTTTTTTAAACCCACAGCCTGCATGCTGATTTTTCTTCAGTGGATGTGGATGAAAGGCTGTATTATAAACCGGGAGGCAGGTGTGGACTCGAGTCGTGCCGCAGTAACCTGAAGCCTCGGAGCCGGAGCTGCCATTTTTAAAGAGGTGTTGTTAAAGACAGTGAGGTGAGGAACAAACAGCAGACCTGTCTGGAGGTCAAGGTTAGATCAGTGAACACAAGATCCATCTTGTTCATCTTGCTAACTTGCAAACTGTCTTTGTTTGGTGATTTATTTTGTCTTTTTATCTTCAAGAGAGAGAAATAAAAATAAAGAGAGGCGTGTGAGAGAACCGTTTCTAGCTGCTACTGTAATAGAAGATCAAATGGATAGAAATAATCTAGAAATTTCTCAGCTACGAGAAAAATAAGAATATGTGTAATATCATACCACTCCAAATGATCCTGGAACAGAAGACTCTTTTCTATTTTACATGTCGATCTGGGTATTTGATAAATAACAGAATAAAACAGTCATCACTAGAAAACTACTGGACAATGGATCGGATTTTTTGATTCGAATGTTCCTGACCATAAAATACACGCTGGAAAAGGTTCATTTGCACATGTGAGGTTTGATATTTGAATAAAGATGAAGCGAGGCGAAGATCAGCGCCAGTGTTTAAATCTGAGCTTAGCTACATTTTCTAAAACCCGGCCGTGACCCGGAAAACGCCTTCTGATGTCTATCAGCTAAAGGGATGCTATTGCAAGGCAGGCAGAACATGAAAGAAAGTCTGGTATGAAACATTCTGGTGAAGAAAGATGCTTTGATTTAGCGTAGCGAAGCACACTGTACAAAAACGCAAGCCTTCGCAGGCCAAAAGTGGAACGATGAGGAAAGTCATTATGCCCATGCAGCCAGACGTGGCCTCCTACTCGGATCTGAAACACACACTTATGTAAACCTACACTCAACAGACACACCGTTCCTTCCTCGCGCACCACTTCTCCCAGTCACAGGTTACAAAGCGGCTGTTTGCTGACAGCTCAGAGGATTGGTGTAGCCCACATCCCCTTCCCTTCTGCTGATAAAGTGCTGTGATAAGCATGCCGGCCCCCAGCCCCCAGGGCCCGAGTGAAAGAACAGCCTGTCTGAAACAGGAGCAGAAGTACGAGTAGGGGAAAGGGGAATGGAGAAAGGAGGAAAGGGAGGACTCGGACAAAGAGTGGATACACCCTCGCATTTGCATTCTGGACCGTCGCTTTGCTCAACAAAGCCGATCGCCTGCGTTTCATCGGGAGGAACTTTGAGGTCTGGAGAATTTGAAGAGTTATGCAGAAAAAAAATCACCACTTCCTTCCTTCCTGCAGTGGATCCGGTAAATTGACGAAATGCATGGAAATGAATGCATGGAATGGATCTGATATATTTTTTTCTGTCTGTAAGGTTTAGGGATGTTGGGAAGCAAGAACGAGGAACAAGGATTACATTATAAAAAGAAAAGCAATAATAAAGTAATAATTCTTAAAAAATGAAAAATAAAAAAGAGTTTAATGCTGCCTTCATGAGCTACAGGAAATTCAGGAGTGATTATTATAATTTCATTTTGTTGGTGGACAAACTTGAAAAACAAATGGCACCAGATTTCCTTTATACGTTTTTCTATTTTTATTTTCTTTTTTTCCTTTTGAATTATTTAAGTAGCTACACAAACTCCAGGTATAAAAATAATCTCAGAGTTTCTTATTTGAAATTACAACCTGAGGATTTGTTCACATGCGGCTTCCCAGTGGGAAACTCGTATTTACGATGCATGTGCCAGCAGCATTATTTCACATCGATCCTGATCCGTTATCTTTATAACTGTAAATGTAAAGTGCTTCTAGCACCAGACCTCATGAGCAGGCAGCTTTACTTACAGAATCATCTACAGTTAAACAAGCTAGAGGTGAAAGTGGTCATGACTTGAAAAAGTCCATTAGATGGAAGAGAGGAAGAAGAAACTTTGACAGGAAACAGATTCTTCCGGGTGACATGGGATAGCGGGATTATAAATCACCAGTCCTTAAAGTCTAACGTCAAACAAAGCTAAGTGTGATGGAGCTGATGAGAACAGGTCAGTGTTGATGACCACAGCAGCATCTCTGAGGTACAAATCTACATTAAACCTGGACTCAGAATAGGATTTGTGCATCAAGTAGTCAGGTGTCTCAGGAATGAACAAAAAATCAAATAAACTCAGTAATGTTCAGAGGAGATTTATCATGTGACATCAACACACGCATTCCATCAAAGCCCTCTTCCATTCAGGTGTGAGGAAATGAGTACAGCTCTCATAGAAAGTCATAACACATGTGTGTGTCTATCACTAACTTCCCCAAGTGTCTATCACTAACTTCCCCAAGTCTGGATCACTAACTTCCCCAGGTCGCTATCACTAACTTCCCCAAGTGTCTATCACTAACTTCCCCAAGTCTGGATCACTAACTTCCCCAAGTGTCTATCACTAACTTCTCCAAGTCTGGATCACTAACTTCCCCAAGTCTCTATCACTAACTTCCCCAAGTGTCTATCACTAACTTCCCCAAGTGTCTATCACTAACTTCTCCAAGTCTGGATCACTAACTTCCCCAAGTCTCTATCACTAACTTCCCCAAGTGTCTATCACTAACTTCCCCAAGTGTCTATCACTAACTTCCCCAAGTCTGGATCACTAACTTCCCCAGGTCTCTATCACTAACTTCCCCAAGTGTCTATCACTAACTTCCCCAAGTGTCTATCACTAACTTCCCCAAGTGTCTATCACTAACTTCTCCAAATCTGGATCAGTAACTTCCCCAAGTGTCTATCACTAACTTCCCCAAGTGTCTATCACTAACTTCTCCAAATCTGGATCAGTAACTTCCCCAAGTCTCTATCACTAACTTCCCCAAGTCTCTATCACTAACTTCTCCAAGTCTCTATCACTAACTTCCCCAAGTCTCTATCACTAACTTCCCCAAGTGTCTATCACTAACTTCTGCAAGTCTGGATCAATAACTTCCCCAAGTCTCTATCACTAACTTCCCCAAGTCTCTATCACTAACTTCCCCAAGTCTCTATCACTAAATTCCCCAAGTCTCTATCACTAACTTCCCCAAGTCTCTATCACTAACTTCCCCAAGTGTCTATCACTAACTTCCCCAAGTCTCTATCACTAACTTCCCCAAGTCTCTATCACTAACTTCCCCAAGTCTCTATCACTAACTTCCCCAAGTCTCTATCACTAACTTCCCCAAGTGTCTATCACTAACTTCTCCAAATCTGGATCACTAACTTCCCCAAGTGTCTATCACTAACTTCCCCAAGTGTCTATCACTAACTTCTCCAAATCTGGATCACTAACTTCCCCAAGTCTCCATCACTAACTTCTCCAAATCTGGATCACTAACTTCCCCAAGTCTCTATCACTAACTTCCCCAAGTCTCTATCACTAACTTCTCCAAGTCTGGATCACTAACTTCCCCAAGTCTCTATCACTAACTTCCCCAAGTCTCTATCACTAACTTCCCCAAGTCTCCATCACTAACTTCTCCAAGTCTCCATCACTAACTTCCCCAAGTCTCTATCACTAACTTCCCCAAGTCTCTATCACTACCTTCCCCAAGTGTCTATCACTAACTTCCCCAAGTCTCTATCACTAACTTCCCCAAGTCTCCATCACTAACTTCTCCAAGTCTCCATCACTAACTTCCCCAAGTCTCTATCACTAACTTCCCCAAGTCTCTATCACTAACTTCCCCAAGTCTCCATCACTAACTTCTCCAAGTGTCTATCACTAACTTCTCCAAGTCTGGATCACTAACTTCCCCAAGTCTCTATCACTAACTTCCCCAAGTCTCTATCACTAACTTCCCCAAGTGTCTATCACTAACTTCCCCAAGTCTCCATCACTAACTTCTCCAAGTGTCTATCACTAACTTCTCCAAATCTGGATCACTAACTTCCCCAAGTGTCTATCACTAACTTCCCCAAGTCTCTATCACTAACTTCCCCAAGTCTCTATCACTACCTTCCCCAAGTGTCTATCACTAACTTCCCCAAGTCTCTATCACTATCTTCCCCAAGTCTCTATCACTAACTTCCCCAAGTGTCTATCACTAACTTCCCCAAGTCTCTATCACTAACTTCCCCAAGTGTCTATCACTAACTTCTCCAAGTCTGGATCACTAACTTCCCCAAGTCTCTATCACTAACTTCCCCAAGTCTCTATCACTAACTTCCCCAAGTGTCTATCACTAACTTCCCCAAGTGTCTATCACTAACTTCCCCAAGTGTCTATCACTAACTTCCCCAAGTGTCTATCACTAACTTCCCCAAGTCTCTATCACTAACTTCTCCAAGTCTGGATCACTAACTTCCCCAAGTCTCTATCACTAACTTCCCCAAGTCTCTATCACTAACTTCCCCAAGTGTCTATCACTAACTTCCCCAAGTCTCTATCACTAACTTCTCCAAGTCTGGATCACTAACTTCCCCAAGTCTCTATCACTAACTTCCCCAAGTCTCTATCACTAACTTCTCCAAGTCTGGATCATTAACTTCCCCAAGTCTCTATCACTAACTTCCCCAAGTCTCTATCACTAACTTCCCCAAGTCTCTATCACTAACTTCTCCAAATCTGGATCACTAACTTCCCCAAGTGTCTATCACTAACTTCCCCAAGTGTCTATCACTAACTTCTCCAAATCTGGATCACTAACTTCCCCAAGTCTCCATCACTAACTTCCCCAAGTCTCTATCACTAACTTCTCCAAGTCTGGATCACTAACTTCCCCAAGTCTCTATCACTAACTTCCCCAAGTCTCTATCACTAACTTCCCCAAGTCTCCATCACTAACTTCTCCAAGTCTCCATCACTAACTTCCCCAAGTCTCTATCACTAACTTCCCCAAGTCTCTATCACTACCTTCCCCAAGTGTCTATCACTAACTTCCCCAAGTCTCTATCACTAACTTCCCCAAGTCTCCATCACTAACTTCTCCAAGTCTCCATCACTAACTTCCCCAAGTCTCTATCACTAACTTCCCCAAGTCTCTATCACTAACTTCCCCAAGTCTCCATCACTAACTTCTCCAAGTGTCTATCACTAACTTCTCCAAGTCTGGATCACTAACTTCCCCAAGTCTCTATCACTAACTTCCCCAAGTCTCTATCACTAACTTCCCCAAGTCTCTATCACTAACTTCCCCAAGTCTCCATCACTAACTTCTCCAAGTGTCTATCACTAACTTCTCCAAATCTGGATCACTAACTTCCCCAAGTGTCTATCACTAACTTCCCCAAGTCTCTATCACTAACTTCCCCAAGTCTCTATCACTACCTTCCCCAAGTGTCTATCACTAACTTCTCCAAGTCTGGATCACTAACTTCCCCAAGTGTCTATCACTAACTTCCCCAAGTCTCTATCACTAACTTCTCCAAGTCTCCATCACTAACTTCCCCAAGTCTCTATCACTAACTTCCCAAGTGTCTATCACTAACTTCCCCAAGTCTCTATCACTAACTTCTCCAAGTCTGGATCACTAACTTCCCCAAGTCTCTATCACTAACTTCCCCAAGTCTCTATCACTAACTTCCCCAAGTCTCCATCACTAACTTCCCCAAGTCTCTATCACTAACTTCCCCAAGTCTCTATCACTAACTTCCCCAAGTCTCCATCACTAACTTCCCCAAGTCTCTATCACTAACTTCCCCAAGTCTCTATCACTAACTTCCCCAAGTGTCTATCACTAACTTCCCCAAGTGTCTATCACTAACTTCTCCAAGTCTGGATCACTAACTTCCCCAAGTCTCTATCACTAACTTCCCCAAGTGTCTATCACTAACTTCTCCAAGTCTGGATCACTAACTTCCCCAAGTCTCTATCACTAACTTCCCCAAGTGTCTATCACTAACTTCTCCAAGTCTGGATCACTAACTTCCCCAAGTCTCTATCACTAACTTCCCCAAGTCTCTATCACTAACTTCCCCAAGTCTCTATCACTAACTTCCCCAAGTGTCTATCACTAACTTCCCCAAGTGTCTATCACTAACTTCCCCAAGTCTCTATCACTAACTTCCCCAAGTCTCTATCACTAACTTCCCCAAGTCTCTATCACTAACTTCCCCAAGTGTCTATCACTAACTTCTCCAAGTCTGGATCACTAACTTCCCCAAGTCTCTATCACTAACTTCCCCAAGTCTCTATCACTAACTTCCCCAAGTCTCCATCACTAACTTCCCCAAGTCTCTATCACTAACTTCCCCAAGTGTCTATCACTAACTTCCCCAAGTGTCTATCACTAACTTCCCCAAGTGTCTATCACTAACTTCCCCAAGTCTCTATCACTAACTTCCCAAGTGTCTATCACTAACTTCCCCAAGTGTCTATCACTAACTTCCCCAAGTGTCTATCACTAACTTCTCCAAGTCTCTATCACTAACTTCCCCAAGTCTCTATCACTAACTTCCCCAAGTCTCTATCACTAACTTCCCCAAGTCTCTATCACTAACTTCCCCAAGTCTCTATCACTAACTTCCCCAAGTCTCTATCACTAACTTCTCCAAGTCTCTATCACTAACTTCCCCAAGTCTCTATCACTAACTTCCCCAAGTCTCTATCACTAACTTCCCCAAGTCTCTATCACTAACTTCCCCAAGTCTCTATCACTAACTTCTCCAAATCTGGATCACTAACTTCCCCAAGTGTCTATCACTAACTTCCCCAAGTCTCTATCACTAACTTCCCCAAGTCTCTATCACTAACTTCCCCAAGTCTCTATCACTAACTTCCCCAAGTGTCTATCACTAACTTCCCCAAGTCTCTATCACTAACTTCCCCAAGTGTCTATCACTAACTTCTCCAAGTCTGGATCACTAACTTCCCCAAGTCTCTATCACTAACTTCCCCAAGTCTCTATCACTAACTTCCCCAAGTGTCTATCACTAACTTCCCCAAGTGTCTATCACTAACTTCCCCAAGTGTCTATCACTAACTTCCCCAAGTGTCTATCACTAACTTCCCCAAGTCTCTATCACTAACTTCTCCAAGTCTGGATCACTAACTTCCCCAAGTGTCTATCACTAACTTCTCCAAGTCTGGATCACTAACTTCCCCAAGTGTCTATCACTAACTTCTCCAAGTCTGGATCACTAACTTCCCCAAGTCTCTATCACTAACTTCCCCAAGTCTCTATCACTAACTTCTCCAAGTCTGGATCACTAACTTCCCCAAGTCTCTATCACTAACTTCCCCAAGTGTCTATCACTAACTTCTCCAAGTCTGGATCATTAACTTCCCCAAGTCTCTATCACTAACTTCCCCAAGTCTCTATCACTAACTTCCCCAAGTGTCTATCACTAACTTCTCCAAGTCTCTATCACTAACTTCCCCAAGTCTCTATCACTAACTTCCCCAAGTCTCCATCACTAACTTCTCCAAGTCTCTATCACTAACTTCCCCAAGTCTCTATCACTAACTTCTCCAAGTCTCTATCACTAACTTCCCCAAGTCTCTATCACTAACTTCCCCAAGTCTCTATCACTAACTTCCCCAAGTGTCTATCACTAACTTCCCCAAGTGTCTATCACTAACTTCTCCAAATCTGGATCACTAACTTCCCCAAGTGTCTATCACTAACTTCCCCAAGTGTCTATCACTAACTTCTCCAAATCTGGATCACTAACTTCCCCAAGTCTCCATCACTAACTTCTCCAATTCTGGATCACTAACTTCCCCAAGTCTCTATCACTAACTTCCCCAAGTCTCTATCACTAACTTCTCCAAGTCTGGATCACTAACTTCCCCAAGTCTCTATCACTAACTTCCCCAAGTGTCTATCACTAACTTCTCCAAGTCTGGATCATTAACTTCCCCAAGTCTCTATCACTAACTTCCCCAAGTCTCTATCACTAACTTCCCCAAGTCTCCATCACTAACTTCTCCAAGTCTCTATCACTAACTTCCCCAAGTCTCTATCACTAACTTCTCCAAGTCTCTATCACTAACTTCCCCAAGTCTCTATCACTAACTTCCCCAAGTCTCTATCACTAACTTCCCCAAGTGTCTATCACTAACTTCCCCAAGTGTCTATCACTAACTTCTCCAAATCTGGATCACTAACTTCCCCAAGTGTCTATCACTAACTTCCCCAAGTGTCTATCACTAACTTCTCCAAATCTGGATCACTAACTTCCCCAAGTCTCCATCACTAACTTCTCCAATTCTGGATCACTAACTTCCCCAAGTCTCTATCACTAACTTCCCCAAGTCTCTATCACTAACTTCTCCAAGTCTGGATCACTAACTTCCCCAAGTCTCTATCACTAACTTCCCCAAGTCTCTATCACTAACTTCCCCAAGTCTCCATCACTAACTTCTCCAAGTCTCCATCACTAACTTCCCCAAGTCTCTATCACTAACTTCCCAAGTGTCTATCACTAACTTCCCCAAGTGTCTATCACTAACTTCCCCAAGTGTCTATCACTAACTTCCCCAAGTCTCTATCACTAACTTCTCCAAGTCTGGATCACTAACTTCCCCAAGTCTCTATCACTAACTTCCCCAAGTGTCTATCACTAACTTCCCCAAGTGTCTATCACTAACTTCTCCAAGTCTGGATCACTAACTTCCCCAAGTGTCTATCACTAACTTCTCCAAGTCTGGATCACTAACTTCCCCAAGTGTCTATCACTAACTTCCCCAAGTCTCTATCACTAACTTCCCCAAGTCTCTATCACTAACTTCCCCAAGTCTCTATCACTAACTTCCCCAAGTCTCTATCACTAACTTTCCCAAGTCTCTATCACTAACTTCCCAAGTGTCTATCACTAACTTCCCCAAGTCTCTATCACTAACTTCCCAAGTGTCTATCACTAACTTCCCCAAGTGTCTATCACTAACTTCCCCAAGTGTCTATCACTAACTTCCCCAAGTCTCTATCACTAACTTCCCAAGTCTCTATCACTAACTTCCCAAGTGTCTATCACTAACTTCCCCAAGTGTCTATCACTAACTTCCCCAAGTGTCTATCACTAACTCATAAATAATAAAAACAATATTGTCAAGTCTTCACTGCACTGAGCTTTATGTTGTTTTGCAGAAATGTGAGTGAATTTATCTCACACACAAAAACACTCAGGAAAGCTCAGGAACAACACTGAGCATACAACTAAAGTAATACTGCACTTCTTAAAAACAAAACTGCTTATGAGCAATTTCAGTATCCACCATCCTTTCTTTTGTGTGTGTGTGTGTGTGTGTAACACTCATGCCACCAGCTGGGGAGAGCCTGGGTGTGTGTTTCCATGCTAGCTAGTGAGCTAATTACCTTAATCTCCTTGACTTGTGTCATTTCACAAGAATGCCTCTCTTCAGATTATAAAGTGTCTGTCAGAGAGCGACTGTCTCGTTTTTTTTCTCTCTCTCTTTTTCCTCCCTGCTTGTGTGAACTCTTTGATATGATCTATCTGTAGAACAGGGTTTTTCACTTGTGGTTCTGGAAAGCTGTCCTACCCTAACACACCTGATTCAGCTATTTCTGCCTGTGGGAGTGTCTGACTATCAGAGCCAAGTGTGCTGCAGACTCCTTCTTTATACAAAAAAGAAGCAACTTTGTCTTTGTGAGGTTGTAACACCATGCCTTTATCTGTATCTCTGTCTCTTTAGTATCTGTATCTGGTTTATACTGGATTTTTTTTTTTTATGTCCACTCAAAGTGTTCACTTTATTAGGAACTCATGTATGCATGTTACCCAATCAACCAATCATGTCACAGCAGCTCATCTTACTATGGAAACTGTGTGAGTCACATGGTTGTTGTTTGAGGATTGCAGAAAGTTCGAGTGGTGCAGAAAACTAAAAACATCCAGACCTGATGATGTCTCTCCTGATCTTTTCTGATATCAATTCTGCTTCAATTATAGCATAGAAATAATATACAGCTGGAGTCAGAAGTTTAGCTGTAGAATCTGAAAAATGTTAATATTTTTTCATTAAAAGGTTTTTTATTCGGTTCTGCCCTGAATAAGGGCTATGATTACAAACTGTGTAGTCCACAAGACATAATAATAACAACTGAATTCTACAGTTCAGAAGTTCACACATGTTGGATCCTTCATTCTGTGTGCTGTTACCTGTTCGATCAGCTGTTTTTATGTTTTGGGAGAGCTCTTCAGGAGTCTCTTGTTTATCCTGAACAGTTAAACTCCAGAAAAATCCTTCAGCTCCTGAACATTCTCCACTTTTCCAGAAACTTCTGCATATTCGACCCTCTCCAACAGCTATGATGCTGAGATTCATCTTTTCACAGGTCCACTGATGCTCAAGAAGACAACACGATACATCAGGAGCCAGGAGTGAAGGGGGTGTGTGTTAACTTTTGAACAGGATGATCCGTCTCAATTATTATTTATTACAAATATATATATGACCCACTACACAGTACATAAATAGAATAGAATAAAAAAAATCCGCCCTAACACACACACACACACACACACACTGAATCCAGTCTTTTTGTGTGTAATCATTCCCAGTTCCAAAAACAATCTTTTTCAAATCCAATTCCAAATCTTTCCAGTCATTCATTATTATTTTCTCTGAAATCTGATCAGCCGTTAGTTTTTTTTTTTCTGTTTGTTTTGTTTGTGTTAGTGTCCAGGGTATCAGATCAGTCTCACATCAAGTTGTGAAAAACTCTTAACAAACCATGACAAAAGTACAAGTTACACATGAAAGAAACTGGCAACGACATGAGATTGTGTTTAAAAATAATTTCCACATATGGAACATTAGCGTGAAAGCAGCTAAACACTGAGCTAGCACGTAGCTGCAATTTTAAAGCACGGTTACAGTAGAAACAAAACAAAACCATTCAGAATGTCAACATGTACCTCAGAAACAGTTACACTGTAATCCTATTTAGCATGAAAAAGCAAGCTGTGTTAGCGATACACATTAATATTACCTCACAACTCACATCGTCCATAAATGTGAGATAAACATCCCCTTCAGAAACCTGATGCTAATCAGGTTTTTTTGTCTGTTCTACACGGTCCTGCTTACTACAGAAACGCAAAAATGTTCAAGTCCTTCTGGGAAGTTGGTATTTACGAGTCGGAAAGTTCAGGTTCAGGTCTTTCTCTTGCTTGTTATAAAAATCCTAATTTGTAAACTTAATATAGATTATATCGTAACCTGTTTCTCTCCTGTAGCTGTTTAAACGCTAAGCAGTTTGCTTGTATTTCAGAAACTTGCTTCATAAACAAACCGAAAATAGCTGAAATCAGCTTCTGAGATGAGGAAATGTTCAATTTCAGCAAATTTACCCTCAGCTACTGTACAGACGCTCTGACCGCTGATGTTTAAATTCAACACACCATTAAAATGGTGCACTATAGAAAATGAATCCCAGGCAAAATCTCAAATGGAGACCAGACCTCACAGCATTCTGTACAGTTCACAGATTAGTAAATAGACACAGACGTGTTTCTGAGAGAATTAATCGGTGAACAAAGCGACCCGGCATGCTAAGACTGAACCGAATCCAATCTGATCAAATTACTGGCAGCACCTGGTCTTTATGTGAGTGTGTAACACTAACACACCTCCCTGAGCTCATAAAAGACGTGATGATGAGCTGATGGCTTTAATCAGGTGTGTTGGCTCATCGTGTGTGTGTGTGTGTGTGTGTTTGTGATAGAGACGCCTCTGGCAGGTGGAGCGAGCTCGTCGTTAGCGCTGTATGATGCTAGCATCACCACGCGATGAATTTTAAACTGCACATGTTTCCTGCAGCTCAGGGTTTAAAATCTAAACGTCTTTACTCAATTTCCATCGCTTCTGTCGTGTCCTCGCTTTCTCCTCGCCGCTGTAGCTGAGCACATCAGGGCTCGAAGAAAAGTGGCAGATGATACATGAGATACAAAAAATTAAAAGAAAAAAAGTTAAAGTACCACCAGGCTCAGGTGTGTGTAGCTCAAATATCCCATAATCCCTCTCTACCAGCCATAAGGTGCTGAGGATTTACAAGTTCAGCGCTCAGTAACAATACCTGAGAGGGAGGCTGGAAGAAGAAGAAAGAGTTGAAGGGAAACATTCAGGTTTAAAGAAGTGAAAGGAAAAAGAAGATTCTAGAAGATTTCAGGTTTCATCACGAGCCACTGCAAAAGGTTGAGACCTTCAAACAGCGATGAGAGAAAAGCTCTGATCCTCACGTGTGAAAATTTTAAATACTTCACTTGCATGCGTTGTTTTATTTATTTATTTATTTATTTATTTATTTATTTATTTATTTAAGCTCTAAACAGGTCATTTGTCATTTTCCATTTCTAAAATCCATATTAGTTTTATAGTTATCACTTTTTTATGTAATTTTTCAACTGAATTAATATATACATTTTTTTATTTGTGAGTTATTTCTCACAATTTATTTGTTATCAAATGTTCATTTTTTCTACATAAGGGATACCTGTTTGTTTTTCCACATCATTTCTGACACAATTAATTCTTTTTACATTATTTTCAAATGATTACTTATTAATTAATTATTTTGTTATTTCTTTTCATATTCCTAGACATTTTGTCCCATGATTATTTTGTTCATTTTTCCACAATTGATTTCTGAAATGATTATTTCCACAGGTGATTTCTCACGATTTATTTCTTTTCAAAAGATGTATCTCACACTTTATTTTGCACCTGATGGTTCACACATTTACGTTTGGATTTCCACCTGACATGAGGATGACTTCTAGAAGTTAGTGATCCAGACTTGGTGCTCAGGCACTAAGAGCAGCTCTCCGGCAGTCCAGGATTCTTCTTTTAAACCCCTAGCAGTGAGACACGCACATGTTTAATGACTTTCTATGAGATCTGTACTCATCTCTACACACCTGAATCTGCAGAAAATCTCTTTTGAATATCTCTGATTTTTTCAATTTAAATTTAATTGAATTTAAACTTATTTAATCATTTTATTTTCATCATGTTTCATTCACTTTTCATCTCTTTTCACCTCACCTTGCTTTGGTGCAAGTTAAACTCTCACCCTTTTCTTTTAAATGTTGATGAGTTCAAAGAAAGACGTTTAAGAAAAACTGATTGGGATTTTTTTGAGGAAGAAAAGATGAGTCAGCAAGGTGAGGAAGAAAAGGTTAAGGTTTAAAGAATGGAAGGAAGAATCAGCCAGCCTTCAGGTTTAGTCACGAGCCAGTGCAAAGCTCTAAACACGGCCTTTTTCCAAGACAGAGGTTCTTTATCAAACAAGAGATTTCCTCAAGCGCTCAGACAGGAGGCACGTCGCTAAAGAGTTCAGCGGCTCGCTGTTTGTTTTCTCTCCTGACCCCAGTGTGTCCACGCAGGTCCAGAAGAAAGCAGTGCGTCTTTTTGAAGTGGATCAGGATGGGAACAGGAAGGAAATCTTTCTTTAGGTGATTTTTTTTGTATCGATGGAATGACTTCCTTCTCAAATAAAAAGGAAAGGTTTAGTCTGGTGTGTGGAACAAGCTGCGTGTATCCGCTTGGGAGAAACCTCCCCCTGAACAATGAGTGTGTGACTCTGGAGAAATCAGTGGGAATTTCACACACACACGCCAACGACATTCTGATTAATCCCCAAGTTACTGTCATGTAATTGTTCAGTTCTCACTTCTGATTGGTCAGGTTGATACGTGTTGATTTATTTGGAAAGATTTGTGTGATCTAATAGCTTCTCAATTTTACAGTATTTCCACTAAAGCTCTTAACTCGGAATTAATGAGCTTTAACATGGAATTGGAAATTTGGAAATTTCCGAATGGAAAGTTGGGAAGTTCTCCTTAACCCTGAATTCAGGACATGACATCAAGTGAAAATGATTACTAAATCACATTAAACTCCATAAATTAAATTAAATTAAATTAAATTAAATTAAATTAAATTAAATTAAATTAAATTAAATTAAATTAAATTAAATTAAATTAATAATAATTAGAAATCAGAATAATAACAATAAAAATAAGAAGAAGAAGTAGAAGAAATGGATTATCAACATTGTGCTGGTTAGGTTTTTACTCTAGAAGGAAAAGTTTATTTAACATTTATTGGAAGGAGTTTCCAGTGTCAGAGCTTTGAAATGATTGTAACAGAGAAAAGTGCAATGGAATAGTCAATAGTCATTAACACAACAATGTAGCAGCAACAATATTCTATAAGGAAACGTTTATTTAACATGCATGGAAGGAGTCTCCAGTGTCAGAGCTTTGTAACCTTTAATAACCTTTGCATTTTCTCTGCAACATCACAAGCTGCCTTTTTGTTTGTTTGTTTGCTTGTTTGATTGTTTTGTTTGTTTTGAGAAAACTTCTTCACGGCTGTTCCAGAACATTAAACTGTAACTGTAAATGGTTATAAATCTACTACATCATTCTTTCTTAATGAAATATTGTGATTATTGGCAAGTCACTTTGCAATCCATTGTACTGGGAATCTTAACAGGGAAAAGTACGATGGAATAGCCATTCAGTTCGGAATTCCAACACGGAAACATGACTGTAAGGAAACATTTAAGGACATTTGTGATATCACAAGCTGAACATTTCTTTTGTTTAATTCAAGAGACAGGAGCTAGATTCACGGCTATTCCAGAACTTTAAAAAGTAGCTGTAAATGGATAAAAATCTACTTGGTCACTCTTTGTTAATGAAACATTGACATTATTGGCGAGTTGCAGTGATAGAAATGGACTTTCCTGGACTTCAGGCTGTAACTGTAGCTTCACACCACTCCGATGTCAGTTATTTTTCTTCAGCATCACACCCCCAAGTGTTTCACGCCGTCCACACTCCGTTGTTTTTGAATGGAATAAGGTATGAATCATGGAAATGGACTGTTTGGGAAATTTTTGGCTTCTTCATGACAAAACTAAGTGCGTGGTAATGAAGCCAGGGGCTATTATTTAACAGCGAGAACAATACGCTTCACTCGCATTAATGTCAGAAAACAGGAACCGCACAGTTTATATTACACCCTTGTGGACGCAGGATAAGCATTTTTTTAAAATAAATAAATTACTATGTTCGTAAACTTCATGTGTCATATTAAATCATTACAAAGCACAGCATGAAAGCACGACTCTTCTGTAAGACAAGTGTAAACCCCACACCAAGTCGGAGGAAAAACACAAAAAAGACTTCAGTTACCGCTGAAAGCTTGATTTAACACACACGCACACACACACACACACACTATCTCTTTCTACTCGGTGCCTTCAGGGGGTTCTTACACTTGGCCGCCTAACATCGGGTTACACTCCGGCTCCGTTCTGTCATGTTAGCAAACAAAGCTTTCGCTGCGCAATCACGGCTTAATAGCCTCTAATCTTACACACAATGATGCCTTTCACTTGTACAGCCACAGTGTGTGTCTGTGTGTAGATTTTTGAGATACTGTGTAAAAAAAGAATGTGTGTGTGTGTGTGTTGTCAGTGTAAAATATTGAGATTGCAGCAAACAAACATGACTTTAAAGCAAAAAAAGGGCATTTAGGCTGTTTCTCCTTCTTCTTCTTCTTCTTCTTCTTCTTCTTCTTCTTCTTCTTCGTCTTCTTCTTCATAATAATAATAATAATAATAATCATCATCATAATCATCATCATCATCATCATCATCATAAATGTCAGTGTTAATGTCATCATCATATTCTAGTCAAATTGTGCATAGCAAAGTAACTATAACTTCATCATCATCATCATATTAATGTGTGTGCATAGCAATAAATAAATAAATAAATAAGGAAACAAACAAATAAATAATTCTTATGAATAATAATACTAATAATAATACTACTAATAATAATGTGTGTTCATAGAAATAAATTCATAAGTAAATTAATTAATCAAAACATACATAAATAAATAAATAAATAAATAAATAAATAAATAAATAAATAAATAAATAAATAAGTCTATTATTTCAGATATATAAAGAAATCCCAAATGGATGATGGGTGTGGCTTTTTTTTCTTCCTTATGCTCCTCTACCTCAGCTCCATCACTGCAGTTCAGAGTTAGTGTCAGTGTATTGTACAGTGTGCATCAGAACAGTGTGTGTGTGTGTGTGTGCGTGTGTGTGTGTGTGTCTGTGTGTGTGTGGGGGCTTTATACACGATTTTCCACTAATCACACATAAAAGTCTGCAGCACAGGTCACATTTCAGACACTACACACACCTTGTTTTTGTGAAGTTCTGAGCACAACACAGCAGTAAACACACACTACTGAGGAATCCAGCACACAGCAGGTGAACACAGTGAGACAACAATCCACTGATAGGCCAAGAGCTGAGACAGAATGAAATCAAACAGCACTGTGCTGGATAAACAAAACATGACGGGAACTAAATACAAATACACCACCGAGGGAATTCCTGACTCAACTCAGGGGATATTTTTATCCTGCGCTCTCCTTATTTTTGTCCACAGTCTCAGTTGCTTCTATTTTCCCAAAATATAAACAACTTTGTAGCTGAAATTAGACCAACGTTTAGTTGTAGATACATTTCACAGCGCCCACACGTCTTTTTTATGACATCCTGCAGGATCACAACCTTCACACACACACCTTTTGTGAGAAAAACAACAACAACAACAAAATCTGAACATCCGAAACAATATAATCTTTACAAAGCCATTGGTACCACAGACTAACTTTAGTGTATATGTATGTAGCGTAGGCACATGTGTGTTGTACCTAATAAAATGGCAACTGAGTTGTGAGGCTTGTGTAACCATGGCAACGGAACCATCTCCATTGCAGAAACTGGGTTTCTGTGCTCAGAAGTTGTTAAACACACCACTACAGCCAACATGAGCATAAAAATAGTGTGTGTGTGTGTGTGTGAACGGAGCAGTTGTATTGTTATCGAGTGGGACGGATTTTACAGATGCTTGTCACAACCCCTGTGATTGCTGACTGACTCCATATACGTAGCCCACATTTGTCTGCGTGTATTTTTGGTCTTCATGGTCTGGCTGTTGGCAGTCGAGCATGACTGTGTCTCACATCCAGACACACACACACACACACACACACACACACACATACACATATACACAGATGCTGTGTGCACATGTGGGGCTGGTTAAGTGATTCAGTACTCGGTTACGTAAGAGCAGATTGTGTAGAGTTGGCAGTCAGAGGTCAGTGTGTGTGTGTGTGTGTGTGTGTGTGTGTGTGGGTGTGTGTGTGTGTGTGTGTGAGAGACTGAGAAGTATTGGCACAATGCATCTTGGACTTTTTTTAACGATCTGTCAATGTGTGAGTGACACCACTGATCCTCCATATATGTCCTCCGACAGATCCGATATCCGTGGACGGGTCGGATCATGAGGTTCAGTTCAGTCAATACACCATTTTTATTTTCTGGAAGGACGACAGCGAGGAGACATTCAGCCTCTCGGATTTCAGCAATACGCCGATGATGAAGAATACAGAAGGCTTTTCCCACACACACGCACATGCACACACACATAGACACACGTTCCTGCGCGTGACTCCAGCGTTCAGCTCCGTCAAATGAAAAGTCTCCAAGGCCATTCCTCGTCTCCTTCATGACGGCTGTTTGCTTTTATTTTTCATTCCTGCAGATGCTCGAGTGAAAGATGCGCACGAGGAGAAGGAGGAGGACGAGGATGAGGAGAAGGAGGAGAGATCGGTCACGGCCTTTCTGTGAAAACCTTACGAGCCAATGAGGATATTAATAGATGGAGAAGAAATACGCATGGGAATAAAGGGAGGTGGGTCTGTGGTGAAGGAGGATAAGACGAAGAAGAGGAGGAGGAGGAGGAGGAGGAAGGAGCAGGCAGGCAGACTGATGAATCATCTGCCCATTTCGGGGCATCTCATCCGTATGGTATGTTCAGAATGATTCCGAAGGATTTTGGAGCTTCAGTACCAGAGCTGAAGGTCAGAAAGGGATAACCAGAGGAGTTTTACAAGAAGCCAAGAGAGAGTCGTTCTTTTTTACACCGTTTAGAAACCATGTTTAATTTATTGTCAATACGCTGCTGTAAATATATTCAGAACAAGCTGTAAGCTGATCATTCATATCTGAGCTCAAAGTGAATGTACAATGAGCTGCCTGCTTCCATACAAAAGCCATTCAGCTCCACTTCCTTTCAAAACATTATTCACTTCTGCTTCAGCCTCAAAGCTACAAGCTCTTTACACACAAATCAGCTACTACTCAACTGAGAATTTACCTACTTTTATTCTGTTATAGAAAATGAAAAAGGCTTAATTTTTTTTTTTTAAATAATCCACAACCACAACCTTGATCTCTCTAATGAAACATTAATATAAAAAATATATATAAATTATGAATTAGAGATTTATTTTATTCTACTATAATTTGTATATTTCCAGCATGTGCATCAGGAAATTAAGAGTTATTTATATAAATATTTATATTTTCCTTTTAAAATTCTTGGTATATGATATTGTTCTATGTATATTCCTATCATGTTTTAGATGTAATGATTTGTGTGGAAACAAATACCTTTCATTTCTTAGGACAAGCATTGTTCTTCAGCAGTTTTTGTTCATCTTTGTTGTTTTATACACCTTAAAATTAAATAAATAAATAAATAAATAAATAAATAAATGAATGAATAATTCTGAAATTATATTTTTGTAAATGATTGTGTGAAATCTGACTATATATTGTGTTATCACAATTAAATACATAAATACAAAAATAAATAAATAATTCTGTGAAATTATAATTTGTTCATGATTATGTGAAATCTGTCCACAGGTGTTATGACAATTAAATAAAACTAAATAAATAAATAAATTTCCTAGATATATCCATTTGTTATAAAAAAAAATATTACCAATATAGCCAAAAAATAAATTCATATATAACCATCTTTTTTCTTATTTTCATTGTTTATATAAATAAATATATATATATATATATATATATATATATATATATATATATATATATATATATATATATATATATATATATATATATATATATAAAGATAAAATATTTATTTTGTGAGGTAAAAATCAGCCTTTTAATTATCTGTCCTTAATAAAGTCCAACCTGAAAATCCTGAAATGTAAAGATTTATAGTAAAGGATTTGTGCTGGAACATGTTTGATAGATTTATTATTAAAAAAGAAATTCAGCAGGTTTTTTGTTTTGTTTTGTTCGTGACACTAATGGTGACTGACATAAAAACACTAGCTCTGTTGTAATCATAGTGAATATTTGTAATTACAGTGTATATGTGTGTGTGTGTGTGTGTGTGATTCATGAAGTGAGATTAAGTGTTGATAAGAGCGTTTAAAAAGTCGCAGCATGAAGCACATTCCTCAGAGATGGATATTCTGCAGTTCAGCATTTGTCATTCGTCAAAACGTGTAGTGCGCCATCAGCACAAAAATCTCTACAATTAGTTTTTATTTGACGAGGCTGAAAACCTTTCTTACTGCGGAGCAGAAGAAGACTTATTACCGAAAGGAATGCACTAACGGCAGTGTCTCGCGACTGAACCCGGAGGCCGGAGCTGTGATTTCAATTAATATGTGATTAACAGAGCAGGCCTCTATTATGGCATGTTTCATATGTAGGTACTAGTGTTACATTTTGAACCGTATTCATGCCAAAGTCGTTCCAGTATCCTTATAAAGAGAGAGAAAAAAAAAGAAATGAAATAGCTGTGCTGTTTGGATTGGAGCGAGCGGCAGAGCGGTGAAGCCGCTGTGCTGAAATATGTTTGATTTGGACGTGCTTGGAGTGTCGTTTAACCCGTCTCGGTCATGAACTATCCCACTATGCCTCCGAGTGCCCTTCCCTGCTGTAGGGGTTTGGGGTGTGTGCTGTACAAACCCAATAACTCAATTAAAACAGGAGGCTGTGCTTTAAACCAGCAGGTGTTTTTGATCCAGAACAAATGTGCGAGGATCAGGATGGAAGGGAAAGGGGCCGTGTTTGATCGCACACGGTCTTGTTTATAAGGTCGATTTGCTTCTGACAAAGTGTATATAAATCCGTCCAGCGAACAACGTTAGCTAACAACTTCTGCGTCACAGTGCTTAAACCTTTCGTGTTTGTTTCTGGGAAATGCTTCAGGAAATCCACTCATTGCTTGTGATCATCCCTCGGTTATTTCAATCTGAGAGGCCAGCAGCTTGGACAGGTTTATATCTGTTGTTGCTATAGTAACATCTTTCTCAGGAACTCCCACAAATTCTGAAAAAAGTCTATAAAAATGTTAAAGTGTCTGTAAGAAGATGTTTATTGAACATTTAACATGTAAAAATATAGGGCAATATTATTATGTACCATGATATTGCTATACTTCTATTTAATAATATAGTATAATACTAAAAAGTGCTGATGTAGTACTAATCTCTTATGTTCTTACATAATACAATGATACTAAATATTGATAGAGTGCTATGCTACTAAATACTGAATGTCAATGGGCCCCTGAGCAAGGCCTTTTACCCTCTCTGCTCCAGGGACACTGCATCATGGCTGACCCTGAGCTTTGACCCCTACCTCCAAAGCTGGGATATGTGAAGAAAGAATTTGACTGTGTTGTAATGTATGTGTGACAAACATGAAGGCTTCCTCCTCCTCCTCTTCTTTTTCATATTACTACCCAATAATATTCTATTCTACTTAGTACTGAAAAACAGTAGTAAAGCATTACTATGTAAAAATAGTGTTATACTACTATATACTAATATAGTACAATACTACAAAGTACTGATATAATGCTATACTACTAAATACTGATATAGTGCTGAAACAGTTATATACTACTAAATACTGATATAGTGCTATACTACTAAATACTGATATAGTGCTGATACAGTGCTATACTTCTAAATACTGATATAGTGCTATACTACTAAATACTGATATAGTGCTGATACAGTGCTATACTACTAAATACTGATATAGTGCTGATACAGTGCTATACTTCTAAATACTGATATAGTACTATACTTCTAAATACTGAGATAGTGCTGATATAGTGCTATACTACTAAATACTGATATAGTACTATACTTCTAAATACTGAGATAGTGCTGATATAGTGCTATACTACTAAATACTGATATAGTACTATACTTCTAAATACTGAGATAGTGCTATACTACTAAATACTGATATAGTGCTGATATAGTGCTATACTTCTAAATACTGATATAGTGCTGATATAGTGCTATACTTCTAAATACTGATAAAGTGCTATACTACTAAATACTGATATAGTGCTGATATAGTGCTATACTTCAAAATACTGAGATAGTGCTATACTACTAAATACTGATATAGTGCTGATATAGTGCTATACTTCTAAATACTGATATAGTGCTGATATAGTGCTATACTTCTAAATACTGATATAGTGCTATACTACTAAATACTGATATAGTGCTGATACAGTGCTATACTTCTAAATACTGATATAGTGCTGATATAGTGCTATACTTCAAAATACTGATATAGTGCTATACTTCTAAATACTGATATAGTGCTGATATAGTGCTATACTTCTAAATACTGATATAGTGCTGATATAGTGCTATACTTCAAAATACTGATATAGTGCTATACTTCTAAATACTGATATAGTGCTGATATAGTGCTATACTTCAAAATACTGATACAGTGCTATACTTCTAAATACTGATATAGTGCTGATATAGTGCTATACTTCAAAATACTGATATAGTGCTATACTTCTAAATACTGATATAGTGCTGATATAGTGCTATACTTCAAAATACTGATACAGTGCTATACTTCTAAATACTGATATAGTGCTGATATAGTGCTATACTTCAAAATATTGATAAAGTGCTATACTTCTAAATACTGATATAGTGCTGATATAGTGCTATACTTCAAAATACTGATATAGTGCTATACTACTAAATACTGATATAGTGCTGATATAGTGCTATACTTCTAAATACTGATATAGTGCTATACTACTAAATACTGATATAGTGCTGATATAGTGCTATACTTCAAAATACTGATATAGTGCTATACTTCTAAATACTGATATAGTGCTGATACAGTGCTATACTTCTAAATACTGATATAGTGCTGATATAGTGCTATACTTCAAAATACTGATATAGTGCTATACTTCTAAATACTGATATAGTGCTGATATAGTGCTATACTTCAAAATACTGATACAGTGCTATACTTCTAAATACTGATATAGTGCTGATATAGTGCTATACTTCAAAATATTGACATAGTGCTATACTTCTAAATACTGATATAGTGCTGATATAGTGCTATACTTCAAAATACTGATATAGTGCTATACTTCTAAATACTGATATAGTGCTGATATAGTGCTATACTTCAAAATACTGATACAGTGCTATACTTCTAAATACTGATATAGTGCTGATATAGTGCTATACTTCAAAATATTGACATAGTGCTATACTTCTAAATACTGATATAGTGCTGATATAGTGCTATACTTCAAAATACTGATATAGTGCTATACTACTAAATACTGATATAGTGCTGATATAGTGCTATACTTCTAAATACTGATATAGTGCTATACTACTAAATACTGATATAGTGCTGATACAGTGCTATACTTCTAAATACTGATATAGTGCTGATATAGTGCTATACTTCTAAATACTGATATAGTGCTATACTTCTAAATACTGATATAGTGCTGATATAGTGCTATACTTCTAAATACTGATATAGTGCTATACTTCTAAATACTGATATAGTGCTATACTACTAAATACTGATATAGTGCTGATACAGTGCTATACTTCTAAATACTGATATAGTGCTGATATAGTGATATACTTCAAAATACTGATATAGTGCTATACTTCTAAATACTGATATAGTGCTGATATAGTGCTATACTTCAAAATACTGATATAGTGCTATACTTCTAAATACTGATATAGTGCTGATACAGTGCTATACTTCTAAATACTGATATAGTGCTGATATAGTGCTATACTTCAAAATATTGATATAGTGCTATACTTCTAAATACTGATATAGTGCTGATATAGTGCTATACTTCAAAATACTGATACAGTGCTATACTTCTAAATACTGATATAGTGCTGATATAGTGCTATACTTCAAAATACTGATATAGTGCTATACTTCTAAATACTGATATAGTGCTGATATAGTGCTATACTTCTAAATACTGATATAGTGCTGATATAGTGCTATACTTCTAAATACTGATATAGTGCTATACTACTAAATACTGATATAGTTCTATACTTCTAAATACTGATATAGTGCTGATATAGTGCTATACTTCTAAATACTGATATAGTGATATACTACTAAATACTGATATAGTGCTATACTTCTAAATACTGATATAGTGCTATAGTACTAAATACTGATATAGTGCTATACTACTAAATACTGATATAGTGCTATACTTCTAAATACTGATATAGTGCTAAAGTACTAAATACTGATATAGTGCTATACTTCTAAATACTGATATAGTGCTGATATTGTGCTATACTTCTAACTACTGATATAGTGCTGATATAGTGCTATACTACTAAATACTGATATAGTGCTATACTACTAAATACTGATATAGTGCTATACTTCTAAATACTGATATAGTGCTATAGTACTAAATACTGATATAGTGCTATACTACTAAATACTGATATAGTGCTATACTTCTAAATACTGATATAGTGCTGATATAGTGCTATACTTCAAAATACTGATATAGTGCTATACTTCTAAATACTGATATAGTGCTGATATAGTGCTATACTTCAAAATACTGATACAGTGCTGATACAGTGCTATACTTCTAAATACTGATATAGTGCTGATATAGTGCTATACTTCAAAATACTGATATAGTGCTATACTTCTAAATACTGATATAGTGCTGATATAGTGCTATACTTCAAAATACTGATATAGTGCTATACTTCTAAATACTGATATAGTGCTGATATAGTGCTATACTTCAAAATACTGATACAGTGCTATACTTCTAAATACTGATATAGTGCTGATATAGTGCTATATTTCAAAATACTGATATAGTGCTATACTTCTAAATACTGATATAGTGCTGATATAGTGCTATACTTCAAAATACTGATATAGTGCTATACTTCTAAATACTGATATAGTGCTGATACAGTGCTATACTTCTAAATACTGATATAGTGCTGATATAGTGCTATACTTCAAAATACTGATATAGTGCTATACTTCTAAATACTGATATAGTGCTGATATAGTGCTATACTTCAAAATACTGATACAGTGCTATACTTCTAAATACTGATATAGTGCTGATATAGTGCTATACTTCAAAATACTGATATAGTGCTATACTTCTAAATACTGATACAGTGCTATACTTCTAAATACTGATATAGTGCTGATATAGTGCTATACTTCAAAATATTGATATAGTGCTATACTTCTAAATACTGATATAGTGCTGATATAGTGCTATACTTCAAAATATTGATATAGTGCTATACTTCTAAATACTGATATAGTGCTGATATAGTGCTATACTTCAAAATACTGATATAGTGCTATACTACTAAATACTGATATAGTGCTGATATAGTGCTATACTTCTAAATACTGATATAGTGCTATACTACTAAATACTGATATAGTGCTGATATAGTGCTATACTTCAAAATACTGATATAGTGCTGATACAGTGCTATACTTCTAAATACTGATATAGTGCTGATATAGTGCTATACTTCAAAATACTGATATAGTGCTATACTTCTAAATACTGATATAGTGCTGATATAGTGCTATACTTCAAAATACTGATACAGTGCTATACTTCTAAATACTGATATAGTGCTGATATAGTGCTATACTTCAAAATATTGACATAGTGCTATACTTCTAAATACTGATATAGTGCTGATATAGTGCTATACTTCAAAATACTGATATAGTGCTATACTTCTAAATACTGATATAGTGCTGATATAGTGCTATACTTCAAAATACTGATACAGTGCTATACTTCTAAATACTGATATAGTGCTGATATAGTGCTATACTTCAAAATATTGACATAGTGCTATACTTCTAAATACTGATATAGTGCTGATATAGTGCTATACTTCAAAATACTGATATAGTGCTATACTACTAAATACTGATATAGTGCTGATATAGTGCTATACTTCTAAATACTGATATAGTGCTATACTACTAAATACTGATATAGTGCTGATACAGTGCTATACTTCTAAATACTGATATAGTGCTGATATAGTGCTATACTTCTAAATACTGATATAGTGCTATACTTCTAAATACTGATATAGTGCTGATATAGTGCTATACTTCTAAATACTGATATAGTGCTATACTTCTAAATACTGATATAGTGCTATACTACTAAATACTGATATAGTGCTGATACAGTGCTATACTTCTAAATACTGATATAGTGCTGATATAGTGATATACTTCAAAATACTGATATAGTGCTATACTTCTAAATACTGATATAGTGCTGATATAGTGCTATACTTCAAAATACTGATATAGTGCTATACTTCTAAATACTGATATAGTGCTGATACAGTGCTATACTTCTAAATACTGATATAGTGCTGATATAGTGCTATACTTCAAAATATTGATATAGTGCTATACTTCTAAATACTGATATAGTGCTGATATAGTGCTATACTTCAAAATACTGATACAGTGCTATACTTCTAAATACTGATATAGTGCTGATATAGTGCTATACTTCAAAATACTGATATAGTGCTATACTTCTAAATACTGATATAGTGCTGATATAGTGCTATACTTCTAAATACTGATATAGTGCTGATATAGTGCTATACTTCTAAATACTGATATAGTGCTATACTACTAAATACTGATATAGTTCTATACTTCTAAATACTGATATAGTGCTGATATAGTGCTATACTTCTAAATACTGATATAGTGATATACTACTAAATACTGATATAGTGCTATACTTCTAAATACTGATATAGTGCTATAGTACTAAATACTGATATAGTGCTATACTACTAAATACTGATATAGTGCTATACTTCTAAATACTGATATAGTGCTAAAGTACTAAATACTGATATAGTGCTATACTTCTAAATACTGATATAGTGCTGATATTGTGCTATACTTCTAACTACTGATATAGTGCTGATATAGTGCTATACTACTAAATACTGATATAGTGCTATACTACTAAATACTGATATAGTGCTATACTTCTAAATACTGATATAGTGCTATAGTACTAAATACTGATATAGTGCTATACTACTAAATACTGATATAGTGCTATACTTCTAAATACTGATATAGTGCTGATATAGTGCTATACTTCAAAATACTGATATAGTGCTATACTTCTAAATACTGATATAGTGCTGATATAGAGCTATACTTCAAAATACTGATACAGTGCTATACTTCTAAATACTGATATAGTGCTGATATAGTGCTATATTTCAAAATACTGATATAGTGCTATACTTCTAAATACTGATATAGTGCTGATATAGTGCTATACTTCAAAATACTGATATAGTGCTATACTTCTAAATACTGATATAGTGCTGATACAGTGCTATACTTCTAAATACTGATATAGTGCTGATATAGTGCTATACTTCAAAATACTGATATAGTGCTATACTTCTAAATACTGATATAGTGCTGATATAGTGCTATACTTCAAAATACTGATACAGTGCTATACTTCTAAATACTGATATAGTGCTGATATAGTGCTATACTTCAAAATACTGATATAGTGCTATACTTCTAAATACTGATATAGTGCTGATATAGTGCTATACTTCTAAATACTGATATAGTGCTGATATAGTGCTATACTTCTAAATACTGATATAGTGCTATACTACTAAATACTGATATAGTTCTATACTTCTAAATACTGATATAGTGCTGATATAGTGCTATACTTCTAAATACTGATATAGTGATATACTACTAAATACTGATATAGTGCTATACTTCTAAATACTGATATAGTGCTAAAGTACTAAATACTGATATAGTGCTATACTTCTAAATACTGATATAGTGCTATACTTCTAAATACTGATATAGTGCTAAAGTACTAAATACTGATATAGTGCTATACTTCTAAATACTGATATAGTGCTATACTTCTAAATACTGATATAGTGCTAAAGTACTAAATACTGATATAGTGCTATACTTCTAAATACTGATATAGTGCTATACTACTAAATACTGATATAGTGCTAAAGTACTAAATACTGATATAGTGCTATACTTCTAAATACTGATATAGTGCTAAAGTACTAAATACTGATATAGTGCTATACTTCTAAATACTGATATAGTGCTGATATTGTGCTATACTTCTAACTACTGATATAGTGCTGATATAGTGCTATACTACTAAATACTGATATAGTGCTATACTTCTAAATACTGATATAGTGCTACAGTATTAAATACTGATATATTGCTATACTACTAAATACCGATATAGTGGTATACTACTAAACACTGATATAGTGCTACAGTGCTAAATACTGATATGGTGCTATACTACTAAATACTGATGTAGTGCTGTATTACTAAATACTGATATAGTGCTACAGTACTAAATACTGATATAGTGTGATAGTACTATGACACCTGAGTCATATTATGAGTACTATGTACTGATAAAGTGATATACTGTTAGGTTATCTTTCGGCTGCTCCCTACGTGTGTGAGGGGTCGCCACAGCAGACCAACCGGTCCGCACATCAACTTGGCACAGGTTTTACGCCAGATGCCCTTCCTGACACAACCCTCCCATTTTATCCGGGCTTGGGACCGGCACTACATCTAGTGGCTGGGGTCGGGCATTGGCTGGGAATTGAACCCAGGCCTTCCACATGATAGGCAAGAAACCTACCACTGAGCCACCAGTGATAAAGTGATATACTACTATGTATAAATAGTGCTATACTACAATTTATTGACAAATTGCTATACTCCTATGCATTAATATACAGTAGCACAATACTGCTGAGTACTGATATAGTGCTACACTGTGAGGTACTGACTTAGTGTTATACTACAGCACAATATGACTATGTAGTGTAGTAATCTAGTACTATACTCTGTATGGAAATTGATTGCATGCTTGATTATTTATCGGCATGATTTATTACATTTGCATAACGTTAAATGATTTATTTCCCCATATGAAATGGCATTCTGATTATTAGCCTGTTATGGTCAATAAAATACAATTCTGATACGAATATAAGCATCTTAGAGATCTGGTACAACAGGAGCAACACTGTAAATACTCTGAGGATTATTCCTCATCACGGAGCAGCATTTCATGATGCAGTAATTGAGTGATGTTTGTAATTAATCTATAAATGACAGGAAATAATAATGACGACATCAAAATCTTTCAGCTGACAAGCACCAGGGTGTAAAATGTCCATGTGAAAACAATCAGACTTCATGTCATTCACGTGTCTGGATTTTCAGATAAGCAGTGAGAAAAGTGCTCTTACAAGACAGGCGGCTTATTTAAACCCTTCGAATGAAAATAAATCAGACGTCCTTTGTGGAAAGAAAGAATTGTGCAACCGATTCCACGTGAATGGGTTTTTGGCTGAAATGCCACTGTATGTTTTTAAAGTTAGTGGTCCATGTGGGAACGAATTTTCTTTCATCAATAATATTTTCTCCAGGTTTTTTTTTTTTTTTTTTTTTTTTGGATTTTTCTCCAGTAAAATGATAAACGTGTGATTTAGAAATGACCCATGTGTACACAGATGTACCCGATGTGTACACCAAACCAAGCACAAATAACTGGCTGAGGTAAATGGGTGTACGTAGCTGGATAAATACAAATATAAATCTGGATTCTTCAGCATTGAAAAGAAAACAAGAAATGAATCCTCCATCACTCATGGCCTTTTTCATAAACACACGCCATTAAATACACACCTACAGCCATCATAAAATGATAAAATAGATCATAGAATAAACAGACCGTGCTAATCCATATGAACTCAGAGAGAGAGAGAGATGAAACTCCTTACCATAACATGTCACCATGACAGACAAAAAGTAAATAAATAAATGAATAAATAAATAAATAAAAATAATAATAAAAATAAATAATAATAACAATAATACAGAAAAAGTAAAACATTAAACCTTCTACACTGCAGCATTATATCCAGTATAATATAATAATATTATAATAACATAAATATAAATGAAATATAAGATTATTAAGCCTGATTAAACTCATTCCAGCTTTAAATTTTCTTATTTTCTCAGAATATCCTTTTTTTCTAGAACTAGAAAGCTTAGAAACAAACCAGACAACATGACTATTTCTAGCTTGAAATGAATAGAAATGTCCTGGAAATGCTTTCATGTTCAGCTATTATTTTGTTTATTTTAATTCTACAACTCAAAATATTCAATACATGTGACTGTATTTTGTTTATTTTAATTTGCTAATATATTGTTTTGTTTTGTTTTTTTTGTTCAGTAAAGCATATATTTATTGGTTAATGTGTTTCCAGTGATGGAAGTATTTTAATTCATGTTTAATATGTACTAGGAATGAGGAATAGGATTCCTACTGGTTAAGAGTTAAGTGTAGACTGGGAAGAAGTTCTGTCCTGCTCTGTCTTCACTCCAGGGCACGCAGCCACTAGGTTTTAAACTACACCACACCGTCAGCAGTGCTGCCAGTGTGCACACCAATAAAACACCCAGCAGTTAGAAGTTATAGTGGAAAATAGCCCAGGACATTTATAGACGCTACAAAAAGACATAATGATGGTCAGTTAGCTTGATGGAGTAGAAAGAGATTCAACAGCTCTTAAGAAATCAGCATAAAACCCGAGGTCAATGAAACTGCCTTTTCTGTCTTTTTAACAAATGAAAGCTTTGTGCTTGTAATACATAGCTAAAAAGACCAAATACAGGAACGATTTTAGTTCACAGCTGATAAAAACATGCTTACAGAGATGCTGAACATCAACAGAAAGAAAGTCAAGATGTACAACTTTCCCAAAACTTCTGATGCTTAACTTACACCATACCTATATAACACCTTGCTAGCATGTGTGACTAGCGCAAGTTTTGTTTTTAATTGCCACGCTTTTCTTAAGAGGAATAATCTGACTGGGAACTGGAAAAAAATAAATTACATTTTAAACATTATTTTAAAAAACTATACTTTTACAATATTTCACTGCTTATTTTCCAGTATTTTTAAAATGGATAAAAAAATATCAACAAATTTTGAAAAGATAACAGGAAAAACCTGTGAATAACCATAAAAATTAAAAAATTAAAAAATAGTTGCAATATTTGTCATTTTCACAAATATTATTTTGTTTTTTTATTTGATAGAGCCAAAATTATAATTATTATGTAACTGTAATTATTTAATCAATTCTAATCTAATACTTTTAATGCATTTTAAAATGAGATTCACATGCCGTAGTGTATATAATACTGTATACACAATATGCAGTAAATTCAATAGATACAAATACATATATAAATATATTTTATACAATATATATAATGTACCTGTAATGTGTAGATGGTTTCTTGTAGCCTAGAGAGGTATCTCTAAGCAGGAAGCTTGATCTCCAGCTACATCTCTCACACACAGCACACAGCACACCTTTTTATACTCTACTGACAATTTAGTTGATTGTCATGAAATGTGGTTGAGACAAAGGCAGTAGAGTAAAAGGTTTTGTTAAAGGAGCAGGCAAACAAATCCCGAAACGTGAAGCCAAAGACAGAAACAGGAAACAGGCGAGGGTCAAGCGAGCCACAAAGCTAATCCAAAAGGCTCTAATGAGGAAACAGTACAATATCGAAACCCAGGAAAAATCTGAAGACAATCTGAAGGCTTGGTCCGGACTGGAGGTTACACACTGAACTCCAGAAACAAGTCAAAGGTTTAAATACACAAATGAATTAAAGGGTGAAGTGAAACCAGGTGAGAGCTAACAGGAAACATGAGCAAGACAACCAACGACAAAAACAAACCATCCCGCATGTCCAGGAAAACAACACGGAAGCACAAACCTGGAGTGACCAGAGTGAACTCGTCCAGCATTTCAGCAACATGTTCATGTTTAGATTTAGGTTTATATTTTTGTGGTCTCCAAGCTTCTGCTGCTGTAATCATCAACACTGTCCTCTGCTCATCTCAGCACTCTCACACATAATGTTCAACATCATTCCTTCCTGAATCTCTTGAAGTTTCTTCCTAACATGCTGTTTCCTTCTCTCCTTTCTTGTGTTTTCCTTCCATGTGACCTGAATCCGTACAAATCAAATCTGTACCTCAGGAATCTGTGAAGTTGGTAAGATGTGACCACGTTTCAGAGGAAGATAAGCTTTATAGCAATAGTTTACAAGTTTTTCAACACTGAGGAACCCATGAAAGACTCATGGAGCATAGTGAAATTTTCACAAGCTACCAGATATCCTTCTATTTCAGCACACCTTTTAATTCACTCTAACACTCATCAAATAGCTGTACACCTTCTCGCAGCAGTTCCAGGGAGCTCAGGTTCTCAACCCTGGTCCTGAAGAACCAAGAAGATGCTGTGTCAGGAGGAGAGAAAAATGCTAGAATGTTCTCCAGGACCTTCATGACCTTTCAGAATGATCCAGCTTCACACTTGGGAAGTGGGAATTATGTCTATGTTACATGAAACCCAGATGATGACAGATTCATTCATGTATATTTCTGACACCGTAACACATATCACTCAGTTATCTAGCTTACTGATGATATTAACAATGATGTACATTTTATTGACAAGGTAAATAATAATAATAAGATGTAATTATAAAACACAAAAGAAAACAGTAATGGAGAACAGAACATTTTCTTCTTTCACCATGTTGTCGTCCAATCTCAGAAACTCAGGTATCAAAATGATCTCTGTGATTTCTAGTCATAATCACGACTTGAGGGGTCATTCACATGCAAGTTCCTAGTGGGAAACTGGTATTTACAATCATTCTGATCAGCATGTGAAGGCAGCATGAATCCAGCAATGATGCAGAAGCTCTACAGCTCCACTCCTATCACTCTCAATCATCTGATTACTGACTGCATCTGTTTCCTGTTTAAGCACAAATCATCTCCAGCTACTAAAGACTCTTCACTCACCTTCATTCCTTTCCCATGTTCCAGCATGGTTTTCATTAGTTTTCAGATTTCCGTTGTAACTAGTCATCATGTAAGAATTAAAATATATTGGAACAGGATATCAGAGGAAAATAATCAACACCAGGGCTGCATGAAGATGTCGAGGTACTGAACCCACCTGTAGGTGTTGTATTCCTACAATATGTTTAATTGGTTTACAATAATATATTTTATTTAATATAGATAATTATTAATTAAAAATAAGACTGTTTATAGTTGCATTACTGCTTTCCAAAGCAATCAGCACTCTAGATTTAAGCTCCGCCTTCTGACCAATCAGAATCAAGAACACTCAGGCACTTTAGTGTAAAGAAATTAAGCATTAGATGACAAACACCCAATGCTGCCTACTTTAGTGTTTAGAAGTACTGTGCATTTATAAAAATTTAGAAGTACTGTACATTTATAAAAATGTTACAAAATACACCACACAATGTTCACGAGCTAATTTAAAAGATGTTTGTCAGCCATCTTGAATTTTTTTCTCATCCAGCACCATCACCTTCTTCCCCTTTTCCGCTACATAAGCAAAACTGTGAGTGTTTAGTGCATGAAGTCTCCAACATTGCACATGTGTTGTTTTCAATTAAATAAGTGCATCATCCCGGTATATGAAGTGCACTTCTTCTTTTCTTCTTCTTCTTCTTCTTCTTCTTCTTCAGTGTGAACACACTATTTACACTACACACTGGTAAAATAGTGCAGAAGTATAAGATATGGGACACAACCTATGATCTAGCTTCCATACTCGACATCTATATTTCCGGCCTGTATTGCGTGTGTCGCCTTTTCATGTACACGTGCACACACTCATACACTCACACACTCTCACACACTCTCTCACACGCACACACACTCTCACACACATGTTTTTATTACCCATAATGTGGAAAGGAAGCACTCACCCCAAACACAGATTCTCAGATGACATAAACACGTCATTCCTGAAATAAACGGCCCAGACACGAAATCACTGATTTACACACACACACACACAGCTTTTGCTACTCTCTGCAGAGCGCTACAGACAGAGCAAATCACCTACACGTGTTTTGAATGCAAATGATATTAGAATTATGTAGACGTCTGACTAGTTTCATTCAAAGTCAAAAAATTTGTATGTGGATGTAGGTGAGAATGGGAATGGTGTCATTAAATGTGCGTTAGGTTTATGAACAGTTGATCGAGATCAAGTATCTGTGGTTAAGTAGGTGGAGCTGAATACGTTTTGACTCTGCCCCCTTTCCCTCTTCCCTCCCATGAGCACAAAGGTGCAGTTCAGCTAGAGCAAGGTCACAAGATTGTCCTAGCATCACTTTCAAGCACACTTTGAAATCTGGCTCATGAGGAATACTGGAATAAAAACGTGAAAAACACACGCCTTAAACTCACTGGAAGCCAACCTGGAGTCCTGGAGACATTTTCTATCAGACTCACAGCCAGAACATTATTCATTTCTTTACACTGATTGAAAATGTCCTATAAGTCCATTTGTACAGCAGTGTACTGGTAAAACAGGTTGCCTTTACTGTAAAAATACTGTGTTTTGTGAATGAGGAAAAAGGGTTTTCTCAGGTAGAATCTCTCTCTCTCTCTTTTAATAAATGCTCTTATGTAGTTTGTAGTCCAGCCTCAGGCTATAATTAGAGCTGTGTAAAGGTGTAGTGATTACACATGAGACACACAGCTTACACCCACAGACTTATTTGTCATCAAAAGTCCAACCTGTTCATCCTGGAGCTCCGACTGCACTGAACGCAAGCCATAAAACTAATACAGCACTTAAAGCCTGCTATATGTAATTGCCTTTCCTTAACACAGCGGCGGCGTTACTCAACCAAAATCCCTAATTACTCCTTTAATCCTGCGCTTGCTATGAAAGACATCTGAAGTGGAAAGAATTTGAGAGATCGGTGTGAAGGTTGATTCTTCATGTCTTCACGTTTTTTTTCCTCGAATTTCCTGCCAAGTCGTTCGCCATCGTCCGGGACGGTGTTCGGTGGTGTAATACCTGAAGATTACACAAATTCAAAGGCAAATAATTAAGTCTTATACAAAGCCTTAGGCAGAATTTGCAGCCAGAAAGCTTTCCTTCTGCATCTGTTGCTACCCAGAATCCTCTGCTCCGTTCCAGGGTACGTCTATGTGTAGATATATATGCCATGGAAACCGACTAGAACGAGAACAAGAACATAACAGACGAATACGTCCTGTACGGCGCTCTTTGTTTCTGTGACTCTGTTGTTTAATTAGAACTTTGGCAGTTCTCATGCACGCTAAATGTACGGATCTGTTTGTGCAAGCAGCTAAAGCCCCACCGCATTTTTTCTAGCCGTCTTTCAGCACGTCACTCACAGACTCAGCGAATGTACTCCCACCAATTGCTTTCCACGAGCGCGTCAGTTACATTAGCGTGAGACGACAAGAATTAAATTTAGGTCTCGTAAATCAGATGTGTCAGGACAACAGTGATACATCATCGCGTCTGAAAACCCAAACAGAGGATCTGTTAAACAAGAAAAGCAGCCCAGACGATAGACGTGTTTGCCCCAAAGCCTACTGTACTCAGTGCTTTATAGATCACAGAGATTTTCGGCGTGTTAACACTAATCCCAATGAGAAAATAGCAGACGGTTTGCATTACGGTCTGGAAGTGCTTGGTGTCTTTTTTTTCCCATTGTGAATGTTGAAGAAATGCTTTTCTGTTAAATAATTAGTAGATAAAATATTCTGCAGTATGAACTTGATCCTGGTCAGGGTCGTGATGGATCCAGAGTCTATCCCGGGAATACTGAGCGATCCATTTAATGGCTAGATCCAATCTACTGGTATGTTTTTGGAGGAGACAGACGGAAAGCAGTCAGGAACCCAAACTCGGAATCAATCACTGGAGTAACTAGCATCTAGGACATCATTAGAAATATTTGCTAACATGATGGTAAAGAAGTTAGTTATAGATAGCATATTAGCGAATATTAGCAGCGTCTCAAAAACTATATAGTTCAGTTCACTGTTTTGAGCAGTACAACTCAAAATACGAGACAGTAACAACTTAGCATCGCTGCTAAAACTTGAGCCCTTTTGACCTCTAAGGTCACCATCAACCCGCTCACACAGCATAGCCTGAGCGCCAGCCGTGACACGCCGCCATAATTTAGCCTGCTGCTAGGGATGAGACTTCATTAGAAAGGCTGTGACCTACAAATAGCACCCCTGCCCGCAATAAATTCCCAAAATGGCGCCTGCCAAGCAAGCCTCTCTCACTCCTTTCATTAAAATAGTTAACAGTCAATCAAGCAAGACAACCTACTCCCACTAGCACAGCGAATTTGGAAGCAGGGCTATTTAAGTGGCACGTCTTCTTTAAAACATGATGAATTCTTTTCTGCTCATTAATAATTCCCATCATTACCAACTCCCTCTGATTTTTTCTTTTATTATTATGTTTTTTTTCTGGATTGATTTGCCAGGGCTTTCCATGGCCAATAGGCCCCCTGGGAGACCACAGTGTCAGCCTGAGCTGTGCAACGCACCAAATATTTAGCATAATAGCTAGTTACTGTGCTATCAGTGTCAGGAGAAGCTGTCAGCCCAGGCCCTCTGGCTAATTAAAAAGGTTGAGGTCTAAGTGTTAGTTTCCACGCAATGTGGGCACACTGCCAGGGATTCAGTGGTGAAAATGAGGGGGAAGGTAGTGATCATCACATCCCTTTAAATAAATCACTCTTCATCATCAGCTGAAACCCTGACGCGCGGAGGAAACGCTGACTAAACATTCATAGAGTAGAAAGACGGAGGCCGATTAATGCAGAAGCTCATCAGTTATGACAGGCCCCTGCTTCTACCTTTTAAGAAAGATTTTCCTGGAATACATGATGACAGGTCCAATCGGATTATACACTCACTGGACAATTTATTAGGAACACTAGACTAACCTATTTCACTGCAGGTTCTTCACGGTGTGGCTTTCATAAGGTGTTAAGTTTCTGGAGCATGATTACGTTACATAATTGCTGAGATGCTTTTCTGCTCTCCATGCTTGTATAGAGTGCTTATATAGGTTTCATCAGCTGTAGGGAGTCTGTGCCTCTGACCTCTCTCATCAACAAGTCGTCTCCACCCGTAGATGCTCTTGCATCTCACTGGATGTTTTTTTTTTTCTTCGAACCACTCTGTCTAAACTCTATAGACTATTATGTGTGCTCAAGGTGATTTCAGGAATACTCAGCTAGTGTTATACCAACAACCATAACAGTAAGACCACATACAGAATTTACCCCATTTAGAGATGTTTATAGCTTTTGACCTGAGCCACACGATCACCTGATTGAATAATCTCACAAATAAGCAAGTGTGCCTTATAAAGTGGCCTGTGAGGGTATATGACATGAAACAAATTCCAGGTAAATGTCATCAGAAAAAACTCACTTATAATTTGGCACAAATTATCAAAGCTTCTCATTCCAGAGAATGATGGATCCATGGATCTTCTCAGCATTTCTTGTGCAGGCCTCAGGTCCAGAGGAACACATAAAATGCCCTCGTCACTGTAAAAGGCATTTGTGTTTGGAGCTGGACTGGACTCAGTGTGTGGACTGGACTTATTTTAATGTACATGTCATACTTTTTATCCATTTATAGTTACTTTAGCTTTTAGCTGGAACATTCACAGACCAAGTTATTTCCTGTTATCGCAGCTAGAAGCAGCCGTTCCCTCAGCAGCCTCTGTTTTTTATTCTCTATTTTTAACACACATACACACACAAACAGCATGACATGGTACAGAGAAGCCCACAGCACATAAACTCTCCTACACTGGCACTGGAGACTCCTTCCAAAATGCTCAAAACATCACTGTATCAATGATTTGTTTTATACAGTATATGGAATTTACCTGTAAGTTGTTACTATAGAAATGATAATGTTTCTGTATATTATAAAGTTCATCTCAGAGCAGCAGTTATTCTGACCAATCAGATTGCAGAATTCAACAGATCATCATCTTTATCATCTATGCTCGTGCTTTTGTTCCAGATTTAGATTTGTTAGCGAGACTTCTATGGCACATACACACACTGCAATATGAGACACTACACACACACACACACACACACACACATCGACTCTTACCTTGATTTTCATCTCCTCCCTGTTAGGAGTGTCACACTGACCACTTCCTCTACAACTCCTTTCTTGTCCTCCTTTTTTTTTCTGTCCCTGTCTGTGGTGTAGTAGATAGTGTACTTTCTATCAGACTGGCGAAATGATGAGACTGAAATCAAGCGTGGGCTAAAAGGTACTTGTGTTGACCAGATGCCTCGTTGCCATTCTGGACCACAGAGAAGCTCACTGCTGCCATCTGTATGAGAGAAGGTGAACTCCACATGCAAACACAGGGAGGTTGAAGAAGAAGAAGAAGAAGAAGCATTTTTATTTGTCACATATACATTACAGCACAGTGAAATTCTTTACATATCCCAGGTGCAGCTCAGGGCAAAGAGGCAGCTATGATACAACACTCCTGGAGCAGAAAGAGAGTTAAGGGCCTTGCTCAAGGGCCCAACTGCAGCAGCGTGGTGATGGGGGTGGTGCTGGGGCTTTCTGGGGCTTACCCACAATGCAGTTCAACTACACATGAACTACACATGAGGGGCAAGATGCCTTTATTACCACCATACATACATTACAGCACAGTGGAATTCTTTTCTTCACATATCCCAGCTGAAGAAGTCAGGGTCGGGGCGCAGGGGCAGCTATGTAACAGCACCCCTGGAGCAGAAAAGGTTAAGGGCCTTGCTCAATTGACCAGCCGAGCTGAGGATCTGCTGTAACCGAGATGGAGTTGCATTGCATTCTGGATCAGGTGTTTGCAGTAATGTCATTTTATTAATATGACTTTTGTCCAGCGCTGGAAAAATGCTGAGTCAGAAAAGAAGCTCTTCATTTTTAGGTGAAGCTATATTTATTTCTATTAAACATCATTTACACAATCGCTAACAACTCACAAGAACGAACAAATAACTCCATCTACAATCCAACTACAAAAATAAACAAACTTATTTACCACACTTCAGCATGAAGATTGTCTTTCCCAGTTGTAAAAGTAACAATCTAATGCAAATTTTGTGTACTGCACGTTCTAAGGAGTCCAAGGAAAATAGCAATAAACGGTTGAAATTTCTCCGGAATGCTAAATCCAATCTAAATGAAATTTGGCGTAGTGGATTTTTTTGTCAATGTTTTCCTAATGAGAACTTGATTACTTAAGCAATCAGCATTCGGTGGGCATTTGCACCGGGTTACAATGATGAGCTACCATGATGAAGCTTTAACAATATGTTCATGTGTGGTAGTGTTTAGTTTATGATACAACTGGGAAAGAAACTGGGCAAAGAACATGATTTGTTTTCGATGAGTGCTTGGATTCCTCTTAGAGACTAGCTTAAAGATTTTAGTTTAGGTTTCAATTTTGTTTAAGTTAATGTAGGCCAGTGTTTAACTGTGGGTCATGTCTCAATCTGTTGCAAAGAATCACAACTGTAAGATGCAGCATTATGTTACTGTGTGTTATTTGGGAAACTGGAGGACTTTACAGTAAAATCCTGTTGCTTATGAAGGCAGCAGGAGACAGAATACAGAAATGACTACAGGTGGAGTCTCAGGTTCACTCTACCATACAGGACCAAGTCTCTCCATCTTCCCACTTAGAACAGAACTTATATTTATGTTGTAATTCACATGAGGATCGTCACAGCTGTGTGCGCTTTTGATCCATGGTTGAATCCTTATTCAGTAGTTACATGGATATGGGAATTTGTTATGGCAGGAAGCCACAAATGGAGTTATTTTGAAGTTTAACCAAAAATAAAGCTAGCTTTTAAGACTTGGTTAAAAGTAGCTGTCTACTTCAACAATACAGAGTGGATTTCTCTCTCTCTCTCTCTCTCTCACACACACACACACACACACACATTCCAGTTAATCATGGTTAGTTCCTAAACAGAACAAAATTGACCTCCTGAGTCATTTTTTTTCAAGGACGTCTAATGAGCCTGCACACGAAATTTTAATTCATGCACTAATTGACTCTATGAATCACCACTGAGTTAAATTACATTCACACTTAATAACTTCCAGAGAGTCTCACACACACACACACACACTCATATGTTTCCAAGTGCCTAGTTGCACTGCTGCCTTTTTTATCCCTGCACTTTGAAGCAACAGAAGTGAATGAATGATATTTGAACACTGATTCTTCTAAGGTGTCACACTTGAGGGGGAAACATGAATCATTGAATCGTTTTGCTATCCATTTTCTTCTGAATCTGTTTCTTCAGAACTCGAACTCTTGCCGAAGGATTTCCCGAAAATTGGCGTTCTGCAGCATTTCGCTCTTGAAATCGCCAGACAGGAAACGTATAAAGCAGTAACGTAAATAGCAATCAGATCGAGAGTAAACCAATCAAGGGCTTCGTCCTCATGCACACAGCGGACGATTAGCGGATGGATTTCCTTCCAAGCCGTTTGTGGCGAATCAAGGCGATTCACGCAGCGTGCTACGGACAATTAGCAGCTTGTTTTACTTAAATTATCTCCAAAACCCATTCTGGAAGTACATACTGTCAACAAGCTGGAAAGCTCCACCACTCTCCCTCAGGTGCATTTAAGGCTTGCTTACATTGGTTTTAGCCATTATTTAGCGAAGGGCTGTGTATGTGTACTAGCAAATCATCTAAGTGTGTCAGTCAAAACAGTTGCTTTAAATCAGACTATGTGGTCCGAATCATGAAGCTCGTGAAAGCAGCAGGAGATGGAATACAGATGACTGACTACTGCTCGAGTCTCAGTTTCAGTTCGACTTCAACAAATCAGCCAAAGCGATCTTATATACCAGTGCAAGAAATACGGAGAGCTAACAAATGAGGCATTTCAAATATCAGCAAACATGATCCCACCATAAAAATTATATTAAAAAAAAAATTATGGGATGATTTCTGGGAAGAAAATCCAACTTTGATCAATCATATTTCTCATGAAAGTCAGTTTGAGACTAAATTCTCTTGTAATATGTCCAGGACCTCACTCCATTCCCAGTTCTGTTGATGATGTATTCTGTAAAGCCCCAGAAGAAGCGCTAGGTCATGATGCTCCCACCACCATGCTTCACTTCCTTCTCCAAACACGATGAGCTGAATCATTTCCAAACAGATCTCTTTTTAATTCAGATCTCTTCATAATTATAATACAATATATACTTTCTAGAGAGCTCTGATTAGTCTTTTAGATGGACATTTCAGTGCTTCGTTTTAATCAGAGGAGTTTAAGGAGATGATTGGGGTGCTGCTCTCTGTGTAAGTGTTGCTTTCAGGTCATCCTGCAAATCTGTTCCAGTGACTGCTCTCTTCATTCTTTCCTTCTTAATCTGTGGTTCTGTGAACTTTTCTTCCTGAATATTATCAAACCAGTTGAACTGACAGGAATGTTGAAGGTCTTTGCTATGTTGTCTTTTCCTTTTGAGTCTTGAAAGTCCCTGAGAACTCCTTAAAAAAAAAGCTCCTCTGTGATAGCTTCATGTTGAGTGAAATCTTCCAATCCAAACATCTTTTTAATATGGTCATTCAAAGCATTTTATATTTAGAACTTGATTTATTTGTCTTATCTAACCTTATGTATCTAACCCTTAAAGTAAAATATCGTTGTTTATGCATGTGTGAACATTTAAAGAGGACACCTGAATAGAAATTCTCCTAAATAACAAAAGGCAAGTGTCTGAATACTTATTCCCCCCTAAGGTATACATGCTAGGCTGCACATGGTAGAAAATGTCGAAATTGTGCACTCGTTTTTGCAAAGATGATTTTGTTCCAGTGTGTGGAAGCTGACGGAATTGGATGATGATAACCCCGAGAAACCCGAGAGCTTGCTTTACTTGATGGCTAAGCTAAACGTGACATGAGAGCTGTTTTGGCATCCGCAGACAAATTGTGGTCACAGATTTCAGAATGTACCTGCAATATAAACATGTTCTTCCTCTCCCTCTATCTCTCTCTCTCTCTCTGTCTGTTTCTCTATCTCTATCTATTTATCTTTCTTTTATACACTCCAGAATCTATTTACCTCATGTCTGATACCTGCACAATCATCCTCCCAACCTCATCTCCAGGCTCAGAATGTACCTGCAAAATAAACATGTTCTCTCTCTCTCTCTCTCTCTCTCTCTCTCTCTCTCTCTCTCTCTCTCTCTCTCATTCTTTTATACACACCAGAGCCTATTTTCCCCATGTCTGATTATTCATGCATTCAGTGCAGGCCCATGCTGAGTAAACAGAAAAAGCAGTCCGCAGCTCTGCTCTTATAGAGAGCGTACGGTTTCACTCTGGGGAACAGCCGCCAGCCCGCACAGCTGTTTCCTACTAAAATTACACCAAAATTCAATTCAACAACCTAATGTTTCAGACAACCAAATTGCTCCGAGGCTCACCCTCCCTTAGCGAAGAATGAAACTTTCCACAAAACCTGGTGGACTTACCCAGAGCAGATGAGGAGACTGCTAGCATACCCTGTGTGTGTTCATGTGTGTGTGTGTGTGTGTGTGTGTGTATTCATTCCTACTTTCTTGTCACATTTCTTATTATGCTCATTAAAGCGATCATCACTGAAGAGATATTAAAGGCCAGCACTATTTGTGCTGGATGCAAACCAAGCAACAAACACGGTTACGTCTATATAAGCTGCTGACACATTTTATCTGTAGTCCATCACGAATGTGGATGGTGTCCTGCGATGGACTGGCAGCACAGAACATCCAGGGTCTATTCCAGCCTCATGCCAAGTATTCCTGGGACAGGATCCAGACCCACAGCAACTCTGACCAGGATTCAGCATTTACTGAAAGTGAGTGTGGGTGATTACAACACAACACTCTTCCTGAAGATTTTTAAAATATATGAATTTTGGACAATGCTTTTAAAGTATTCAGGATTTTGGGCTTCAACCTTGACTGTTATAGGACATGGAATTGGGCATCAATGTAGAAATGCAAAATAAACACAATAATATCAGCAATGTTCCATTCAAATGTATAGATTTCTCCAGTTTTACTGCCACCTGCTGAGCTGGAGCTCTAGTGTAACTATATGCTGTGAAATATTTCCAATTTCCACCTTTAATATCCAAGACTCTTCTCATACCAAAGGAAACCACTAACACATCTGGAGATGAATGTTAATTACTGGACTATGTGAATATGCTGACACAAAGCACGCCTCCTTAATCGAGCAGAGGATCGTATTTATATATGAGTTACATTTGCTAGCTTCTTCCAGAAAAATGGCCTGTTAAGTGGGCTGTAAGTCAAGGGTTGTCAGGTCCAAAATCATCCTCTAAAAAAAAAAACAGGTTTGTTCAATTTGCTGCCAAATGAGGATTTCTGTCTGCTATTGAGGACATAGTTGGACATAGTAATAATAATAATATAATAGTATAATTATTGTAATAATAAGGAGTCTCCAGTGTCAGCACTTTGGATCAGTCAGTGAGTTTTCCGGCACAGGGAAAAGCTTCATGAATTCTGGCTGCGAATTCCGGTTTCTGTGTGAAAAGTGCTTTGTCCAGGGCAGTGGAAGCTCAGTAGATAAGGTGAAATATTAGCACTGCCAAGCTGCCACTGCTGGGCACTTAAGCAAGCCACTTAAATAGCTTTCAACTTCTCAGCTAAATACCATAGATGTCTTATTGACTTCAAGAAAAAGAAAACACAAGGTGGAAGTCGAACAACTGCTATAACATGAAATTGTGATGTGTAGCTCTTTAATAAATAAAAGAAAAAATGTACAGTTGTAATTGCTTCTAAATCGGTGTGGTTTAAGTGGAATAAAACACTTCAGGACACGTGGTTAATGGATCGCAATATGAATTCCACTTCCTGTTGTATCTTCACCACCCTGTCATCGATTATTTCTCTGTATGAGCAGGTAAGCCCATGAAAGACGTAAGACACTTTGGTGTTATAGCATGGCATTATAAAACAACAATCAACTCCACTCCATCACTCTGGCCAATTATTGATTATTTTTCTTTAACAGCACAATGCTGAGTGTTTTATTGCTTATATAATGTATAGGGTTATGTTTCTATTCACTACAATGTCTTTGGCTGCTGCAGTCCCGGAATTGACATTCAATAAAGGGCTTCTGTGAGTCAGATTTTCAGAACTGGACTGCTTTACTGACCAGTAGGGAAGGTATTTGGACTAGTTTTGAATGTCCATTGGGCTGGTTTTGTAGCTCAGACCAGGCAACCTGGGTTTTATTAGATGACTAACCCTTGGATCTTGGTCGGAAAGCATTTCTGTCTCTTCAACCAGAAGTTCTCAAATGCTTCGCAGTCAGGAGCCTCTTGAACTATAAAATAAATTCCACAGACCCCCTGAGCACTGACTTATTTTATGAACATAATCCAACTATTCATATAGTAGGCTTGTTAATTATATGTGTACAATAATATTGTGCCTATTTACTGGAGCCATGGAGCATTTTATTCCTGAACTTTCCACAGACAGAACACATTAGGTTCAAGTTGACGTTATTTATAGTCCTACTTGTTTTTGACTTGTAGAGGTTTGGATTAAACTCATTTTATTCCAGTCAAACAGTCTGAACTCAATAATAAATATAACTTAATATAGTTGCAAGGAGCGATCTGCGGGGTCCAAGCACTTTTTTAGCAAATAGTGCCCCAGTGAACAGTTCACTCCATGTCAAGGGACATAGAATGTTAAAGTGACCATGAAGCTGAGCTTAATGGAAACAGTTCAGACTGAAAATTGGTTTGGATTTAGGTAAGAAATCAGTAGAAAATTGTCTCTAGGGGTTTGGGTTCTCAAGATGTGGTCTAACTGAAACTCCAGTATAACGATGATTAGGTTGGTTGCAGGATGTTGTAGGAGCAAGTACAATAAATTGACCAAATTTCACATCTCTAGTTAAAACTTACTGAGCAATCTGCATGATTTGTTTCAGCACCAAGTGCTTGGACCCTTACTAGTAATGGGTTAAGATTTCAACCATTATATCTAAATAAAACCATTGTTTCTTTGACTCACTTTGCGAATTAGACAACACCTTCTTGTTTTTCTGTGAATGAATGGACTTCTGTTACATATTAAAACTGCAATGGACTGCTGAGAAAGGCTGTCATCACCAGCAGCAGTGATGAGCAAACAGGATTACTCACCATGGAAATACCTACATATACGAGAGAGAGAGAAAAGAAAGAGAATGAGAGAGAGTAATAGAGAAATAGAGGCAGACAAACAGACAAAGGTACAGAGACAGACAGTGAGACAGACAGGAGAATCTAATCTAGAATTTGGGAAAACAACCAATTCTTTTCAGCTGGTGTCCTAAATGCAGCTGCTATATTCAGCTACCAGACAGGGGAGTCTGGCAGACAGATGATACCGAGTGTCTGCTGTCAGTTACTTGATGAATTTGCTCCTCCATTCATAAGCAGGCAAATATTTCCAGCCCCAGTGATGGGAAAATAAGTCTTTTATGAAACCACAATACATGTCTGAGTACGCTGAGTGTTTAATGTAGGCGTGATTTTTGCAATTATAAGGCGTGTAGACTTAAGACACATGGCTAGACAGCCAGAGAAACAAACGGTAAGAGGGCAATTTAATAGTTAGCTTATAAAGCAGCATGAATCTTTTGCAATAAGTCATGTGAGGTGATGCGAAGGTAAGGTTCTTAAATCATTCAGACCTGGGTGGTGGTCCAGTTCATAGCATTCACAGTCTCCTTGTTTACACAGCTTTACCACTGATGAATAAACAACTTCTGATAGATAATAGCTATTTCATTAAATGAAAGGAGCGTCAGATAGCCATGACTGGCTTCTGCATGTTCAAAAGCTTTTGATGTGGCATGCTGGATGTCTCCTACCCTGTCAAAAAAAATGAGCTTTGCTAATGTGAAAATTCGTGAGAATGATAAGACTCCACAAAGAACCACAGGAATTGCTGGGTAAAAATAGACACAGTAATAAATGGCTAACAGCAAACAGGTGAACACACTGGATAACAGACCAATGATTGGACGAGGCAGAGACAAAGCAACAAAGGCATGTGTCAGATCAAAATCACACAGAGAATGAATTCTAAGGAAAAACACTTGTATGCTAAAAGGAGGGATTCATTATTTCTAGTAAGGCTAATACCTGAACTAATACTTACTTTAATATGAACTAATGATGAGTTACAGTAAGGCATGCACTAATCTTACATAACACTGGTTTCTATGTTAATAGATAATAACTCTTGCTGAATAAAAGCAGCAGAGCCCTTAGGTCTGAGGCGCCCAAAGCTCTCACTAGTTCTACAGTGGGACTGAATGGAGAATAACACAAAATCTATAACAGATATATAGACAAAGATATAAACAATAAGAAATGATACACCTTTAACTTATATACTTTTTCAGAGCATGTTTGAGTTTATCCATCCATCCATTTTCTATACCCGCTTTATTCCTAATTAGGGTCACAGGGAACTGCTGGAGCCTATCCAGCATACACTGGGCGAAAGGCAGGTCACCAGTCCATCACAGGGCCACACATATAGACAGACAACCACACACACTCACACTCACTCCTATGGGCAATTTAGAATTACCAATCAACCTAATGTACATGTTTTTGGACTGTGGGAGGAAACCAGAGTAACAGGAGTAAACCCACGCAGGCACGGGGAGAACATGCAAACTCCACACAGAAAGGCCCTTGCCCTTGATTTGAACGCAGGACCTTCTTGCTGCTTGCTTTATACTTTAGTGTTAATTAATAAAAAAAAAATAATAATAATCATGAACTAACATGTTATTTATTGCCACATGATTTCAGCAGACTCACATAGTAGTTAAGGTTTGCTCTTCATTAGTTCGTGATTAGTCCATGTATTAACTCATCATTAATTATAATGAAGTAAGGATTATCCATATAGTGTTATTGTAAAGTATTAGCATGAATGCCTGCAAAGAGAAGCAAACTGACCCCTCATGACATCACAGGAGGAAGACAGCAGGAAGGCAATGTGGCACAAGTAAAAGTTTAACTACTTAGATTAGTTTAGTTTAAACATAACTAAAATCTTATCAAAGGAAAATGATTTTTATCTATAGATTAAAATGAATAAGTTAGATAACTGCACAGTCAGCATGTAATGATGTATGCAGATGAGAGGTGTCAGTTCTGTCCTCTGGGTTCATCAGCTTGATGAGATGTATGACTTCACACGTGTTGGAGGAAGCACCTGTTAGCCTTCGCCTTCCTGGTTAGCAGCTGAAAAGACTGACATCAGGTTAAAGGTATTCTAATTCAGAATATAAAAAAGTAGAATTTGAGGAATTGCCCTATCCATTCTGTATGACTCCATTTACTTTCTTTTTGTGAAAAAATCTTGATTGAGTTTTATATCTATCCTGTCTGTACACACCAACTCCACTTCCCAGCATCCTGTGCTACAAGGATTAGCACCTATCCATCACATGACTTGTCAACTTGATTTGTTGCCCCAGTCTCCCAAACTCTCTCTCTCTCTCTCGCTCTCTCACACACACACACACCGGTTTCAAATCGCTTTACATTGACACCCTGGTTATGCCAAACCATCTCAGGTCACAATCACAATCACACACACAAACACACACACACACGACAGGCAATTTAAATATGCCAATTAGCCTATGTCACATGGTTTTGTGAACTCAGGGGAATCCCCAAAGCAAAGCACTGGGACAATATCCAGTCCCCACACACACAGAACCGAGGCGGGAATTGAACCCAGGAGGAGTGAGGTAAGCTTGATAACCGCTGAGCCACCCTGATTTCAGCATTGTTATCAAGTCTGCATGCCTATTTTTTATTCATTCCACTTCAGTAACTGATTCAATCAGTGAAATGAATGAATTGCCTCCTGATTCCTTTCATATCTACAGCACAAGCAACTTCCAAACTAAAAGCTGCTGTAATCCAAACATAGGCTCTGTTAGTAAAAGTGAGGCGATATTACTGTAACACACATCCTGTGCGGCTGCTGCTCCGGCCCACTAGGACAAGAGTGATTTCACCAGGATGAGGCGGGGCTCCATAGGAAGCAGTGTGTGCTGAAGATAACAGAGTGTGTGTGTGTGAGAGAAACAGATTTACACACTCATGTGTGTGTCTAAAGTATGTGACGGGACCATGCCTCTCTTTCCTCTACACACTGTTGCATCCTGCCTATCTGCTGTGCTTTAATGGCTTTTAATTAGGTACAATCCGACCCTATACTTCCTGCCCTCTCACTTGGTAAGAGACAGTCACACCATCCCCTGACATTAATTCCACGTTAACTGCATTTTAGGGATTTAACTGAATTTGGGTAAACAGGCATAAATGCAGATGTGAATAGGAGTTTTGTACATCTTTGGAATTAGAGCCAAATAAATTTGTTAGAAATTGCTGGAGGCAGGTACACAAATAACAGTGTAACCTATTAAATGTATGAGGTCTTGTAGACTTACGGATGTAGTGATGTATTTAGTAACGTCTATATGCTAACATCTATCTATTGTTAGTAACAGCACTTTGTCAGTCCACTGCTCTCTCTGTTTGTTTAGTCTGTTGACAGGTGAAAGAACTGCACGCTTATCCAGTTTGACACTTGCTAATCCGCCCCAAGAATGACAGATCAATAGCTTTGAAATGGGTCCTAGCATATAGACTTGAGGCATCCCTTGAAACTGTCAGGATGGTTTTTTTTTTCCTGATTCCATCAATGAGGAGTTGAGTGAAGGGGTTAGACAGAGTGTAAACGCTGAAACATCTCTTCAGTAATGTGTCATAGGAGTCTGTATAGGAGGGCACAGAGCATGACTAATCCCAGGGGTTGAACCTAGAGGCTTAGCAGGTTAGGCTTTAACTGTCAGAAAATGTCAATTATCTATCACTTTTGTTCCGGGACACGTTGGACGGACAGATTGCTATATCCAGGGCAGATGTTTATAGATGTTTACAGTTTCTTGAAAGAGTAAAAGAAGAGGGTTATGCACTGTTAGCTCACATAAACAATCCACCGGTGTGGAACAAATCCCTTTTACTGAGATCAAATCACAACAATCTGTCTCTCTCTCTCACACACACACTGGGCTGGATTTACTCATCTGTCCATCATACAGGTGTTAATCCTACAGTTTTGATTTCATCTGTCCACAAATACAGCATTGAGACTTGACCGTCAGCACAAAAAATACATTGTAAATTTGAGTCATCTTAAAAACACAGTGAATATATTTTTCTAAAGTAACCCTAAAACAAGCTAGAACACAGCAAATCCAACAGACTTGAATCATCCCCCAGCTTCTTACAATTCTAGTTCCTACCTGCAATTAGCTCCCATTTACTGGTTTCATCCAAAATGGAAAAAAAAAGCATCTTATCCTGCCACGTTTGACCTTCCTAGTGTGTATCTGGGGTTACAAAACCTTATACATTGTAATTTTATTGCTTAAATCATCAACATGGAATCTGGATAACATCGTCCACCAGCACCCTCGGCTAGCTGAAGCGCTATTCAAACACCACAGCTACAGGTGCAGCTTTTGCCATTAGGGAAACGTCGCATCCGACTTCCATTGGTCGCTACACCCGAGGGAGGATGGAGAGATCCCTGAGGAAAAGAAGGAGCTGATAGACTTCCTTCGCATACAATTGCTCACTTCTTCCCGTCTTCCTCTAAGTGGTGGTCTGAAATAGACCAATGTGTGGGAAGAGAAGGAAGGAAGAGGGAGAAGTGAACCACACAAGTGGCTAATGTGCACATCTTCAGGACAGGGTGTTTACACCAAGTCAATGTTTTATAGTTCTGCTCCAGTAAGAAGGATAACCGCAAAGCAGAGGAAGACGAAGATGAAGATGCTAATGAACCTGGGTGGTCCTTCAGCATGCTGTATACTGTAACATATTCTGCAAACATGACTCTAATTAACTCTACTTTGTGCCTTTTTGTAGGTTTTAAATTTATTTCTATGCATGGGTGTTTAAAATGGACTACACATCCACCGCCATGCTTGTCTATAACCCCCGCTTAACAAACCACAGTTAAAACTACTTCCTGCCCACAGTCCTGATTGGCTCATTAGGTTACTGGGATGTGGCCTGTATGGGAACTCAGAGACCCTGCACTGGTCACTGGTTTCGCTATGTGTGTATGGTGTGTGTCAGAGTGTGTGTTCAGATCAGTGGCTCTGTGGCATGCTCAAAGTAAGAAATAAAAACGTTTTTTTGCATTTAGGAAAATAATCAATGGCATGGTGGCTTACCTGGTAATTTCACAATACCACCACATCCTGAAGTCCTCAGTTTGCCAAAGAGTAGAATTATTTTATTAAAGAATGACACACCATTTCTTTATATTTAAATGAAATTTTTAAACTCATCAGTTCCTGTTATCACTTAAATATATAAAATGCAGTCATCAGTGCTTCAGTCTTTTGGTTTTCTTTTCTGATGTTAATCCATCCATCCATCCATTTTCTGTATCCTACACAGGGTCACAGAGTAATGTGGAATCTATCCCAGGAGTCTCGGGGGACAAGAAAGGGGACACCCTGGACAGGGTTCCAATCCATCACAAGACACAATCACACACACTTTCATTCACTATGGACAATTTAGAGATGCCAATCAGCCTACAGCACATGTCTTTGTACTTGAAGAACCCGGAGGAAACCCCTGAAAGCTCAGCAAGAACATGCATACTCCACACACACAGACACACACACACGCGCACACACACACACACATTGACACTAATAAAAACTGAGAAATCCAGAAAACTTCATGTTAATGAAAGAAATCTATCTTTATCTTTAACTGTTCACTGGAGAGTCCTTCCATAAATGCAATAACATTTCCCTACAGAAAAACAAAATAAAACATCATCAAAACAATTGCAAGGATTTTTTTAATCAATCTGAGTGGAGCATCCAGCATTCACACTGTTACTTAAGAAGAATGACATGATTTTCCCAATTGTTCACCACTGAATCCTGAAACTCAGCCACATCCCTAACCCAAATCTGAAAAATTACAAACACACTCCACACAGTTTTCAATTCTATAACACCCGTTTTTCAAAGTCCTCTACATTAGACACATTAGACACAAAATGCAAAATTCATATCACATTAGTCCCTTTGGAAAGCGACACCATCACAGCATCATGATTTCTACATTAAATTGGAATCAGTCACTCATCACAGGTGTAAACATCTACTCCTGAATTGTTCACACAGAAATCAGCACTTTAGCACAATAAAAGGTTATTGATGAGACCTCTTGCTGTTTTGGCAGAAAATGGAAGTCAACATTGAAGCAAGGGCAAGAGTGAGAGGAGGATGAGGGTGATGAAGGACAGTTAGTTTAAAACTAATCATTATTATTCTTGCATTTTTATCTTTTTATCCTTTATCTGGCTAAATGTTTTCTATTGGATATGGAAAGTCTTACATACAAAACACGTGTTCAGAAATACTGCATTTTGGAACTACTGTAAATGTTTTTGTTACTGTTTTGCATTTGTGTGTGTGTTTATTTATGTAGGTCTGACTAGCTATACATCACTCTACCAATTTTCTTTTACAACTGTCTACAGTGTACAGTCTAGGGCAGAAACCTATCTCTGAGATATTTGCAGCAGTGTGTTGTGTTGAGCATGTCAGTGTGTTGTTTAGATGGTAGACAGATCTATTCGTATGATGTGTGTCGTTTTGTTGCAGAAAATCTTTTGGAAAGAGATAAAGCAGTTTTGAATGCAGTGTTTGCTTTTCTCAGTGATTTGTGTTTAGGGTTTTTAGGGACACTGAGAAAAGATTCAGTAAATGTGTGTCAAGAATTGGGAAAAACTGTAACCATAAATAGTACCGTAGGAATAACAATAACTGCTGTTATAGAAAAGAAATCCTTCTCGCCAGTCAGAACTGCGATTTCAGCAGCACTGCTGTTGTTTTCACAGTAGAGTTTGCACAGTGTAATGATCTATCATCTGCTAGAAGAATCGTTAATAGATGAGTGTGTGAAAATTCCTTCACCATTCTGTCATTTGTCAAATAGTAGCATCCGTGATTTAGCATAACTTGTGATAAAACCAGCAGATGAATGTGCTGGAGCTCATCTGTAACGCCGGCTGATAAAGGAACAATGAGACACGGGTCAGCAACAGCCTCTTACTCGTCTCCCGAGACTGAAGATTAGCCCTCCTGCTCTTCCCTTAGAAAACACACATGGGTCTTGGAGGAAGCTCTCATCAGTTTGCAATCTTTCACCTCTCTGCTTTCTAGCTCTCTCTCTCTCTCTCTCTCTCTCTCTTTCTCTCTCTCTCTCTCTCTCTCTCTCTCTCTATTCCTACATCAAACGACAAAAGACAGGCCCGAGTGAACGACTTACCGCTTACACTTTACTAACATCAGGCTACTGCTTTTTTTTCCCCACCCCATCTCATGAAGTCCTCTGCTCTTTCTCTCTCTTCCCCTTTGTTTATTTGGGCCTGGGCAGTGAACTGTAGGTCTGGTATGTTCAGCTTTACAGTGTGCCACGACCCTGAGGGGAAACAACAGAGCATTTCTTCCCTTCTGGAAACTGTTTCCATCTTTACGTAGCGTATAAAAACTAAAGTTAGGTGTATTTAAAGTATTCTAAAATGTGTCTTTTTAAAGAATGAATTTCTGGAGGATGGAGGTGGATTCTCTGATTAATTTGGTCAAACACCATTTAAGATGGTCTGTAATGATTGAGGAGGTGTTTTGAACCTGCATTGGTTAACTAGCTTAGCCACTATTCTGATTGGATTAGTTTTTACACAAGGAGGGGAAGGAATGTAATTATTACTGCTATTTTTTTTTTATCAAATCCTTTATGTCTGTGTTTTCCCTTCATAAGTACATATTCACACAGGACAAGCTTATCAAATAAATATCTTAAATAATTCCATAATCTTTCTGATAACTACACATGATCATCAGATCTCCAATACACTTACTGATATACTATATGTGTAATTCATTTCAAGGCAGGTTAATTATTATGTATAAGGGGTGTGGCTACACAGGTTGTACTTGATTAGAGGTAGGTCACATGACCATAAGTATATAAGTCATCCCTGTGCTAGAGTCCATTCCATTACATATTGTCAGTATTTGATTTTTCCCTTCTTATTTTCTTAACTTGCCTAATGATTGGTTTCGGTTTAGTTTTAATGGAAACGATTGAGTGCTTACTGAAGTGTCCCCACAGAATAAGAAACAGAGTTTAACAGACTTTAACTTTAACAGAGTTCAGTATGTTAAACTAAAGGAAGTAACTGGGCATGTGTCTCATAGATTTTCAGTTAGATTTACATCTTTTGTCATTATGGGGTTTTTTTTAGAATGTATGGAAAAAAAACAAGGAATTTGCTTTATAAGGACGAAAGTCTGCCCTGCTTTTGCACTTTCTCACAGAAAAATGATTTAGATTAGATCTAGTTGGCATTAACCCAGCACTTAATTCAGATTTAACAGACTTTAGCCGCACCTTTAAATCTCTATGGAGCTGATTTTTATCTCTCGTTCACTTTAGAGCTGTTTTACAAATTTCAGCAGGGTTGCTCAGTCAACACATAATCCGGTCCTCAGAAGTCTCAATATGATCGCTTCGTGTTGGCTCGGACATCAGACGGCTGGTTGACGAGTTTAAAGCAGAATGTTGGAGCGGGACTACTGTTAGGACCGGGTCATGTCAAAAGGACCCTGTTCTCTATGGCTTTCTTCTGACCACATGGTTTCTGGAAGCTTCTACAGCTGTCACCTTTGCCATCCTGTGATTCTTTGACAAAGAGACTAGTGTTGGATTATAATATTCTCCTCAGCACAAGCAGAAAGAGTGACCTATTAGTTACAAAAAGGCTTAAGATTGTGGTAGAAAGAGAATAAAGTTGAGAATAATAAATTTAAATGGTTGGCAACTGCATAGCTATACCATAGCAACCATCTGGGAGCCCATAGCACCTTGAAACCAACTGGGATTGCATAATAACCAGTGACCAACACCTTAGAATCCCATCGTGACAGCCTAGCAACAGTGTATGAACTTCTTGGAATATCATAGCAGCCATAATGAAATGTGACCAGATCAACCACCTAGCAAATCCTTGCAACAAATTGGGATTGCATATCAACCAGTTAGCATCACCTTATCATTCACTGGGAATGCCATGGCACCCGCTTACCTATAATATAGCATCCACCTGGGATACCACAGCAACTACCTAGCGACACCTAGCAACCATCTGGGATTGCATAACAACCAGTTAGCAACACTTTATCATTCACTGGGAATGCCATAGCAACTGCTTAGCTATATCATAGCAACTACTTGGGATACCATAGGAACCACCAAGCAACCATCCTGGACTGCAAAACTACCACTTAGCAAGGTCTAATCATTCACTGGAATGCCATAGCAACAGCCTAGCGACAGGAAGTTCTTAGAACATCGTAAGTTAAGTTTTCTTTATTTGTCACATATACATTACTGCACAATGATATTCTTTCTTCACATATCCCATCCTTTGGGGTTGGGGTCAGAGCGCAGGGTCAGCCATGATGTAGTGCCCCTGGAGCAGGATAGGTTAGGGGCCTTGCTCAAGGGCCCAATGGTGGCAGCTTGGTGGTGTTCCAGTCAATGACCCAGATTCTTAACCACTTGAGCTACTACCACCCATATGTTTCAGCTTGTGTCATAACAACCACGATGAAGCATTGTGCATTTTATTCATTTATATTTGTATTTAATTTTTGTGAAATTCATATCTAATTTAATAAACTTATTTTGCAGTGAATATGACGCAACTTTTTATGTCATTGAGAAAATTCCAAACTATTTTATATTGGAAAACGATAAATTACAGCTCTGACTGTTATGAAGCACTGAAACTGGAAACTCCTTCTTCTATAAATACTGAATAAGCATGTCTTTGCAAAAAGGTTTATTGTACACATCTTTTTGTTAATATAAGCCTGTGATTTTTCTTATAGCCAAAATTATTGTCAGTACTTCTGACCAATCAGATTTGTAGTAACTGTTATAATTTTGAGTGTCTCTGTTAAAAATAGAGCTGCTGTTTGTCTTCTGTTTTAACCCAGTAAAATGTCTGTGCTGGTGAGGCATATTATTAAAATACTCAGGCTATTCACCTCACCGTGTTAAAAATAGGCATCTCTTTTGGACAGTGAGCCAAACTGAGTCTGCTAAAGCCATCAGAGCATTCTCCACACCCAAACAGCATCCTGGCCCTCATGACTGATGAGTCTGATCTCACCTTCGGGACCCAGTGGCCCTTGACCTCAGGAGATGATTGTTTACTACCAATTAAATCAACTCCCAGCTCTTCCTAATCCACACTGATCTGATAACGCCTGCTGCGCTGTTGTTTTTCAACTCAGCTCGTGTGGAAGCTGTGACATCCTGTACAGGAGAGTCATAGGACCTTATGAATAATTACAAATATAAATAATCACAATCCTGTATAGTAATAATTTTATCTACAATTTTATCTGGCTCATTAAAACATTTTCAGATGATTTGCTTCACATGATTCATTTTTCACATTTAATTTTTTTTCTAAATGATTCATTTAGTTTCTAAATGGATTCTATTGAAAATGATTCATTTATTTTCACATGATTCTATTTAAGTGACTTGTTTAATTTTCACATGATTCTCTTTAGGTGATTCAGTTTTTTTCATGATTTATTATTTTCACTTGATTTTGTTTTTCACATGACTCACTGATTTTCATTTTGTTCACAAAGTTTATTTTTCACATAAACAGGTTCAGATTCATTCATGATTCACGATTTTTACACATGACTCACTGATTCTTGACTAATCAATTCTCATGGGATTTGGTTTGCGTAATATATATTTGTTTATATTTAGTTTTTCATGATTAATTCATTTTAACATGATTTTTCACTTGATTTTTTACTTACTTTGTTTTGGGGGTTTTTTTTGGATGGTTATGTGGATTTTTTTTTTTCAATATCCATTTGCATTCACATGATTCTGTTTACGCGATTCACATTTATTATGATTTTGTTCACATGCTGTGAATGTTTCAGCTTGTGATTTGTTCACGATTCTTTCCCCTTGATCAGTGCCTTGTCTGATTACAGCCTCCGCAACAGAGTTAACACTCTAAAAAGTGTCTAACAGTAACATCACAGCTAGAAGGCTAATGTATGGGAAAATGTAATCTAGTAGTGTGTATACTGAGATAGCAAGCCATGTTGCTGCGATGCTGGCCTTCATTTTTCCCAAACTGGTGGTCCTGACATATAAGAAGGGATAAATCTCCTCTACTAAATATCCACACTGAGTAAAAAACGCTGCCGGATTACAATTATGGTTATTGATTCCCCATCAGGTCCCTGAGCTGGACTAATGTTTTCACTCACTGTCATCTCACTGACGGTTCACTTACTGTAATTCAGCTTAGAAGTAAAACCGAAGGCAGATAGAGTGCCAAGACATTACTCTTTCTCTCTGAATAGTCCTAAGCTGTGGAGCATTAAGGCTGACATGTAAAATGCCGTCTTATTGGTTAATAGTCACATCTGAAAATGATCATGTATTCCAGCTGACAGCTGTGTCAGCCTCTGAAGAAGCACGGACAAACCGACAGCGGAGAAACCGAAAAGCTACGGCCCGCAGAAACTTCCAGAAAGCTCTGCTCTGCTCACCAACAGGTCCTGGCTTCCTCCGACTCACCTCAGAAACCTTCACTCACAGGTAATGTTTTCCTGAAACTGTTCCAGGAGTTTGAAAGTTTCCATGGATGGGGGTTTAGCTCAGAGAGTCAAAAGGCTCCGCTTGCTTGCGTAGAGTACCACCGGTTTAATAAAAGAGCTCTTTTGAGACTGCCAGGAATCCTAAATCAAACTAGGGCGGCATGCTAACCATGCGTACACCTCTGTGTGTGATGTCAGATCAGACCTCTCAGACCTCAGCTCTCAGAGGACATGGGGATTAAGCCAGGCCACAGTACTTGCCCTGTGAGACACTTGTTGGGTTCAATCAAGGATGGCAAAAAGCAGACCTGTACCAGAGGCCTAGACGGGAACCTCCTGTTTTCCCCATCTGAGTGCTTGTGTGTGTGTGTGTGTGTGTGTTGGTGTGTTAGAGTGTCTGCCAGCGCATGAGTAGGTCAATCCTGCGTTGGCTTATTTTTCCCCCCGGTACGCTTTGACAAATAACAGGCAAAGCTTCTCATTTGTTAGGTCCAGACCCTTCACTTATAAGATTAAGGGTCTTTTTCAGTGTCACTGGCACTCGCTCTTTCTTTCTTTCTTTTCGCCAGCGAACCCGAGAGCCGATTACAGTTCCAAGGTAGGTAGCCGATTAATTGCCCTGTTTATAGGACTAAATTGGCCTCATAAAGAGATTGACGACGTCGGATTTTCTTACACAATAAAAGCTGATAAATTTCGGAGTGTAAACCGAGCCACGGATCTCTCCTGGGCTAAAAGTGTATGAGGTCTGGAGGTTTAAATCACTCCACATCCGCAGCATGTCCTGAAGGGAATGAATTGCTGAACTGGGGTTTGGGGAACTTTGTATTGGAGAGGAAGGCTTGAGAATAGAGAGGTGATGGGAAATATCGGCGATTGGGAAGAAAGGAAACAGAAAAAATGCTGATCGATGGGCAAAAACACTGATATGAAAAATTGTGATTTGAACAGCCTGCCATATTAGACAACCGCATTTATCTAGAGGAAAAAGATATATTTATCAAGAGGAAGGTCTGCAGTCCATGCAGATGTATTCTTTACATAAAACACAGCCAGCAGTCCTTCTGAGAATATAAGACAAGTTACAGGTGCGAAATAAATGCTAACAAGTTTATTTTTACAAATCTAGCACCACTTCATCACTGAATCTCAGCCATACCCATAGTTTCATATTGTAGCTTAAATATAAATGTTTAAATCTATAATGTAGAGAAACCCATACACTAAGAAAGCTAGAAGAACCAGTGAGCAACTTCAACAAACCTCAGACTGTACACTAGGATTCCTTCAAGGTTCTCAGTTGCTTAAGGGTTCTACATGGAAAAATCTCTGGAAGAAATACTTCAAGGTTCTTGCGTAATTTGAAAGGATGCTCACTAGACCTTCTTCTAAACCTCTTAGGAAACAGATTCCACACAGTTTCTATAAATCACATAAAAGAGCCCCTGGTTCAAAGGTTCTAGAGAGAATCTCTGTTGTAGGATTGTACCCAGAATTCTCTCAGAGGGACGAAACAAAGGAGACTTTAAGGTGGTAAATGGAGCTTAATTTTTTTCTCTTGGTTCTACACAGAAGCTTTAACATTCCCTAAAGTTGAAAAACCAATAAAGGATTCCTCAGGGTATCATGTGATGAGGATGCAAGTGCAGGTGAGCAGTTTATTAGGAACACAGTGAGCAGTTTATAAGGAACAGCAGACAGATCAAAATTATGCTAGGCATTGGCAAAGTGGAAAAGCAGGCAGGGGTCAAGCCATCTACAGTCAGGATGTCAGACAACAGGCAAAAATCCAAAACAGTGAACAACAAAGTGAAAAACCAGGATCAGTCAAGCAATGACAAAAGAACTGGTAAAGACTGACCACATCAGAAACTGAACTAATACATTGTGAAGCACATGAGGAGGAGGATTTAAATAAACAAAGTAATCAAAAGGCAACTCTAAAGCAGGTGCAAGCAATAAGGAGACGTGAGCGAAACAACTAACAAGATACAAGATACTGACAAGATACAGGTGGAGAAAGTATGTGAACCAAACAAACACATGGTGACATAAACAAAACAGACACATCGACACACAAATGCACACTGTAGCTGAGTGGCTCAGGGCTCGGGCGACAGTGACACTGGCAATGGCACCTGGGGGGGATTCATGACACTGGGGTTCTTTAGACACCATAAAATGGCTCTATTCTTTTTTGCTTTAGATAGGCAAAGGCTCTTATAGGGTTCTACACCCTCTCCTCTCTAAAAGCACCCTGTTGTACATTCTGTTGTACCTTAAAGGATCCCTTCAAACTTAATGTTTGCGCTGAACCTTTCAGCTTGGACCCCCTTTTCTGCAAGTAAATAACAATTAACAATCTGTTATCAGGTTCTAAGAACAAAGAATCTTTAAGCAGCTATATTCACAAGCAGGTGATAAGATATAATAAATCTTGATAAGAATGTATAACAAGTGTACATCAGGAAATCAGGTGACCTCTGGAAGCCTTCGACTCTCCAATCAAGCAGACCTGAAATCTGGACCCGGACTAGCCCGGAGGCTGGGTGTGGGTGTTGATGCGGAGAGTCGCCGGAGGTCTGAGTGCTAGGCCGAGTGGAACATGTGATAAACGAGTGTTATCTGGAGGCCTCGGCGTTGGGAAGAACCCTCTGTTTCCCCCTGATTACATTAGCAGGCAGGAAGAGAGAGGGGGGCACGTGGGGAATCGGTGGAATTCCATCCAGCAAGCCAGGCATTTCTCTGGCTTTCTTTCATTCTGCTTCATGTTTCACTTGTTTGTGTGTTGATATGATGACCTGGTGAGGTGGAGGTCTAGGGAGTTGTTTGAGTGGGTGATATTCGTTTATGTCCTGATTCCTTAATAGTTCCTTGTTTGAAAGAAGACATGGAGGTCATGCAAACGGAGGTTGTTCCTTTGGCAAATGTTGGTAATCTTTTTTTTTCTTTTAGCTAGAAAGTAAGAAACTTTAAGTATGTAATTAATCTCTGTTAGTCAATAAATTCTGTCTCTAAACAGCGACGCTAACGTCTACCAGCACCTGCCTCAGTGCAGCCTTCATTTCCTTCCGCATTGCAATAATCCCCAAACACCTCCTCACACAAACACGTGCACCAGTATCTGGAAAAGAGGTCAAAACCCATCGCCAAGTGGCCACTATATTAACCCTTATCTCTTCACCTCAGACCCTGCAATAACAAATGTTTGTAGCATGCTCCAATCCTGGCGAGTCCATCATGGCTGTCTGTGGATGATTCATGCCACTAGCTGCCGTGTCGGTGAGTGGCCACTTGAGCCGATTGTTTCCTCGGAGCGGAACCTTGCTGGAATCTTGTACCATTAATGCTGGAGAAGACTAGCATGGCGTCTGGGACTAGCATGTCTAAGAGGAGAGACAGCTGTATATTTATCTTTACACAATCAGCTGTAGAACATACAACTATTACTACTATTAACAACTATTAAAAATCTGCACATTTATGGTTCATAATCACATATAGAATAATTTCCAGGTATTTTAGTATGTTAGACCGGATTAGATTTTTAAAAAATAATACCAAATAATAATACCAAAGCAGGGCTCAATGCTTGATTCTAAATGGTCAGAAGATGTTGGTTACATTTCGTACGTATAATTTAAACCCCAGGCATATGGTTAGGCACATTTTCTAATACATTATCGTTTCTATAGTAACGGCTGACACCGAGATATCAAAATGGATTAAAAAGTTTTATATCAGAAGATGAACATAATTTATGGAAGGAGACTCCAGTGCCAGTGCTTAGGAACAGTCAGAGGTACAGATGTAAACTTTGTTAGTTTTATAATCTTCAAGAGAGATATATATTCTGTTAAGGGGATTACTGATTATGTTTATAGTTATCATAATGCAAATGAAGTTTCATGGACATTCCACAACATTAAATGTAACTGTAAATGGATATAAAGCATGATGTATCATTCTTTAATAAGTGCTGTGGTTTAAGACTTCCTCTTATAGGAAAATCACAAATGTCACAGTTAGTAACCATATTTCTTGCTATATATGGCGCTTCACATTCCACATCACACGACCGAGCCGTCTGTTAATTTCCTGGAACAGCAAACCCTGACGTTTTTACTCCATGCATATAAAAGTTCCATCCTGTACAACACAGATGCTGTTCCTCCGACTGAAGAATACATAACTGTGCTCCCTACATTCCTTCTGACATGTCACATTTCAGAGTGCTCATGAGAGGAAGAAGGAAAAGAAATAAAGAGGGAATCTGAGAGCAGACAGAGAGAGAGAGAGATAAGGAACAGGCTGTGTCCCAGAGAAACGTGGCGTGGTTCTTCCTCTCTGGCATCCTGAGGAGGAAGCTGCGGTTCTCCAGCCGAACTGCCACAATCCCTCTGAGGGCCTCACAAGTAACAGAGCAGAGCAGAGCAGTCCACCCCTGTCCACTTAACACTTTCAGTCCTCTCTCTCTCTCTCTCTCTCTCTCTCTCTCTCGTTTCCTTCCACAATTCTACCACTTTTTAAATTCCCTGTTATTATCTTAACACACAGTTTATTATTTGTGAGAGTGATCTACAATTTCCTAAAAAAATCTAACCCCCCCCCTTTTTTTTTTTACCAGTACACTGCTGTTCTATCTGACTTATGGGACATTTGCATAAGCATCAGTATAAAGAAATGAATGATGTTCTGGCTGGAGGATGTTGGCTTTCAGCGTGTTTTAGACGTGTGTTTTACAAATCTGAGCTGCTTTTTAGATGAACAAGCACTTGGAGGATCTCAGAGAGCAGAGTGGGTTTGATATCAACATTTACATTAAAGACACAAACATTTGTGTGTAAAAAAAAAAAAAAACTTTTCTATGAATATATTGAACCTAATAGGCTAGAGAAAAACAAAAATACTTCTGAAACACTTCTTCTGGACTTCAGGACTAAATTCTTAAGGTCCTGTCTTTCATATGAGCTTCTTATTAACCTCCACTGTGGAGTGAGACATGACAAAGACACATACATATATAATTTTATTCTTCATAGAATCTTTAAGGTCTACCAGCACCTGCATCACATGGCTTCAATTTCCTCCTTGAGCCTGCAGTGGATACAGACTCACTCGAAACATACATTTCAAAATAGGAGGAAATAGCAGACCATTTTTAAACACTCTGAGCCCACTATAGCATCAGATTCCTGCTCTCAGCTGGACATTGATGTGATCTTCTGCTACTGTATCCCTCCTACCTCGAAGTTTGACATAGTGCACATTCTGAGATGCTTTTCTGCTCACTATATGTGCAAAGACTGATTATATGAGTCACTTTATTCTCCCTCTCAGCTCCATTGTCCTTATACATTCTCCTCTGGCCTTTCCTATTGATTAGACATGGTTTTGTTTGTTTTGTTTGTTTTTTGGTCTGCATCATTCTATATAAACCTTATTGTAGTTTATGAAAATCCTGGATAATCAGCAGATTCTGAAACACAAAACCAATCCATCTGGCACACTGTTTTCCTGCCATTTTGGTGTTTAACATCATTAACTAAAGCTCTTGACCTGTATCTGTGTGATTGTATGAACTGTGCTATCACTGTGTAACTGGCTGAGTGGATAATTGCATGAACGCACAGGAGAGTAGGTGTTCCTATTAAAGCGATTAAAGATTATTATAGACAGACACATATTTCTACAGTGCAGGATGAAGGGAATCAGCTGTGAGACTCGGTCTGTATAGTGCACTCATGAGAGCAACAACACGCCCTGGCTGGAGAACCAGAGACTTCCATACTTCATCCATTATAGCTGCTTTTACACTACAGGAAATCTGCAATAAAATATTTTTTAAAAAATTAACCACCCCTTAAAAATATTTATGAAATTATTAAAACATGTAAACATTTAAAAGTAGTACATTTTTTCTCACAGTTCTTTCTTTTCTATAGGGGTTTAGCAGTAGCTTTGGCCAGCTCTTGTTAAATTCATAAAAATGTCTAATCGTATTTCCCACACAACGTTTGTCCAGTCTCACTCAGCACTAAACCCTCGTATGCACATTTCCAGCCCACGTTTGGACCCAGACCCCACAATTCGCCAGCCTAAAAACAATCAGTGATCACGTACATGCTTTTCTTTTTCAGACTGCGGTTATTTTTCTCTTTCCAATTTGTTTTGCTTTTTTTTTCAGCCTGTTCCTTTAGCAACATGGTTATCTGTTGTGCACATGCCCGGCCGACACAGCGGGGGTCTGTAGGAGAACAACAGAGCCAGGCTACATGCTCACACACAAAACACACACACACACACACACACACACAGACTCTGATAAGCTTGTGATTTCCCTTCAGTATGCTGGGAGACGGAGACCAGCACAATTCCGTCGACTGCTTTAAAGCCTGTGATCAAAAGCAGGTTAAAAACAGAGGAGTGTGCAGGGAAAATATGAGGATAAGAGTTAAACAATGAGCTTCAAGTGGAACTGGAGTCAGGTGACCTTTCACCTTTTCAATACATTATGAAATACTAAAGGTTCAGTACATTTCAAAGCAGCTTTGAGAACATCTGAGTTAGTGAAGGTCTTGGACGTGTCATGTGTGGAATGATCTGGAACCTGGTGTGAACCGGGTGTTGCTCTTTTGTGGACCTCTTCTGAGATCAGAGCTCTCTTCATTGCTGTTGAGACCAGAAGAGAGACTTAACCACAAATTACCATTTCTTCAGCACTCCTCCACCAACTTCTTGTACTTTGCCTGTTTTCTTTCACAGGCTTCTACCATTGGGTCATTCCATGGGACACTGAGTTCAGGAAGAACCACACTTCTTGATGCATCTGACCTCAAATGTGGTCTCAAGTGGCTTAAGCTGTGTCACTGGGTTAACTTTAAGCTGTGGAGAGGAGTCCACCTGATGGCTTCTCCTCCATCTTCATGAACACAATGTCCTGCTTCCCTGGAAGTGACCTGCTTACTGTGGTCAATCCCTGTATATATGGTCATGGTGCCAATACCCTCCCAAGGTGGTCAGGCAAAGCTTAAAGTGTATTTCTTTGAACCTGAAGTAATGATTGATTAATTAGTAAATGCTAATTCATTGATTTTCAATTTATTAAGTATGTATTTTAGTAATTTTCTTATTCTGAAGCTACTAATTCATTCCTTTTTATTACAGCCCTACTAAATAATCATACTGCCCCTCCAGACTCCTGGGATAAGCCAGTTATTAAACTGTTTAGCTCATCAACCTCCCAAAACAAGCAATTCTGTCTACAATAGCAAAAAAATACCCTTTGTCCCGTTTCATTAGAGGTGATGGTGTACATGCTTGACACTCGGGGAAAGCACTGTAGAGGCTGGCCTGCAGAGATGGAACTCTGAAACCAGATCTGCTATTCAGTGAGACACAGAGGAGCTCGAGTGCATGATGATAAAGTGCCTTTGTAATTTCTTTGACTGTCTAGTAACGTGTGTGTGTGTGTGTGTGAGGAGGGTGACGGGGAACGAGTACGCCTGCTTTCTTTAAGGAAAAGAGGTCGCTTGGGAGAACGCTGGAAAATGTAATAATAAAAACGCCTATTGTATCCTTTCAAGCACAATTCTCATCACTTGTTGCTTATTTCGATGGAAAATCCGTTCAACCGTTGAGGTTTCCTTTAGGAAAATTTCTGCTTTTTTCGCCGAACCTGATCCTATACTGAAATGAAGAAGCGACACTTGGATTAAAACTTAAGCTTCACAACCTTTCTCAAACTGCCTGAGAGCCATTTTTTTGTTGCATGTATCGTACTCACATTAGATCAGTGGGGTCCGATATTTCTTAAGATTTCGACACTGTTGGACATCATTATTATTTATTATATTAGCAATGCTGTGTTATTTTATTATGATATAATATTATTTTATTACTTTTTAATAAACCAATCACTCCAAAACAATTTGACCTCCAAGTAACATTGGTGTAGTGGAACTGGTGTGTAATTTCAGTGTAAATTTCATGTTTTCATTTGCATGAGAACGGAAACTTTCATTTTCATTCATTCTGAAGAGGAAAAGTGGAGAAATCTGAGAGCGTTTCACAAAAAGAGGAACTGTCTGTGATGAAAAAATAATCAAGCTGTGTGTGTGTGTGTGTGTGTGTGTATTTAGGTGTGTCTGTGGGTGGGTGTTCACATAAAGGTGGGCTGTAACATCGGTTAAACGCTTGAACTCTTGAAACCACCATCACACTCAGCTGTAACAACATAATCAAGGTGTCTGAGTACTGTGTGTGTGTGTGTGGGTGTGTGTGTGTTCTCTGAATAATACCCCAAGGCATGATAGGTAGGGGTCTCACATCATCAGCGCACCTGATTTCTTCATGCATTTACTCTGTTCATAAGGAATGTTCCTTAAAAAAAATATGTATTATTTCTATATTTTGATTTATTAATTTTTGCTCTATATCAATTTCCCTAAATATGGCAGTTATTCTGGCACTTTAGGAAGGAAACACATTTAGATATGAACTATTCATGTATAGAGGGCTACAAAAGCTAGAATTACAAAAATATTAATATGAAATTAAACAATAATAATAGATAGATAGATAGATAGATAGATAGATAGATAGATAGATAGATAGATAGATAGATAGATAGATAGATAGATAGATAGATAGATGGCAGACACAGCCTACCAGAACCTCCAGACAAACAAAGTTTTTGCTCCTAAAAACAGAGTGGATTGTATCATCTAAACAGCGTCTAGGTGTAAATCTGGAATGGTCTGGAATTGGATTAAGGGAATGTTCCATCCTCTCCATCTCCTGATCCACTGTATCCAGGACGAAGTATTTACTGCAGATGAATCAGTGAATAGATTTTGTGAGTTTTGTATGTATGTAATGTGTGAGGTTGCAGTTTAGAGGACGAGAAGTGATGTTGAACTTGGTATATCAGTGTGATTTCATCAGATAATCTCATCTAGAAACTGTAGATTAGTAGCTAAGAGCTGTGTCTATAATCCTAAAACTGTAAAACTCATCACGAAACTCATCACGAAAATCTAATTCACAACCTGATCCTACTGAACATCCTGTAAACACACTCACTCTCATAGCTGAGTCTCTCAGACTGAACTGCTGACTGGACACCAGTTTCACTTTACTGCTTCCTGATGACGTGAAGCTCAAGCTGTGATTAAAAACACAACTTCAAGCCTTCTCTCTCTCTCTCTCTCTCTCTCTCTCCTCTAACTCCCTCCCACCCTCTCTCTCTCACTCTCTATCTTACTCTCCCTCTTTCTCTCTCTCTGTCTCTCCCTCCACACACAGACCAATTAAAACCAATTAAATACAGCAAAAATAAAAGCAGCTCCTAAAACATGTTCCCACTCCTTCCTTCTCTCATCTCTGTTTTCTTATCACAGAATCGCTCCAGAACCATGTTCCTCATCAGTCTGTCAGTGTGAAAGGCCGGAGGCTAGCATTCTCCTCTACTTTCCTCCATTCCTTCCCCTTCCTCATCCCTATGTGTCCCAGATATCAGTACACAGAGGAAATCCATCTCTGAGAGGGAGTGGCCGCTATGGAATGTTTTATTAGTGTTATTCCTGGCAGCAAACCTCGCACAGACTTCTGTGCGCCGCTGGCCAGAGGTCTGGACCCAGAGGGCTACAGTATTACATGCAGCGCACAACAAACACATCTTTCAGGTGTTCAGGCCAGCTGGACCCGGAGACGAGAGGACGGCCAGCTGAGCAGGACTGCAGCTGAGCCTTCGTTCACTCTTTCTCTACGTTTCTCTCTACACTTTAAAACAGAGCAAAAAGCATTCTAATAGCAAGCAACAAAGTGGCAAAGCAGCATTTGGACAGATTTTGTCTCCTTTTGATTCAATTTACATACAATATATAACACTATAAATACACAATCCAAACAAATGATTCCACTTATATAAGAATCTAGTCCAACATTTCTACCTGTAGGTAGTCTCCTAGAACTGTGGTTTCATCTAATCCTGTCATTCACAACCTATTTTTAACTGTGTATAGAGATGTTTTGAAGCTTGGAAGGAAGTAGCAGAGATCATCAGTGCCTCTGGTGAGTAGTTCAGCTAGCTTGCTTTGCTAATCTCGGCCTGGACAGTGATGGAAGCAAAGGAAATGGCACAAGAGACATACTGTGACGTGGGATTGCTAGGATGAAATACATTTTAAAAAATAGATAGATTTGTTTTTCTTAAGGCATTAATTAATTAACTCATTTTCTTTTTTATTTTTATTATTAATTTACTTACTCATTTATTTACTTAGTTGTGAATTAATTAATTAATTTATTACTTACTTACCTATTTATTTGTTTGTTTGTTTGTTTGTTTGTTTATTTAATTATTTATTCCTGTTTAACAAGTATACGAAAACCCCTATAATATCTAGAACAAGTAAGTTCCAGCTCCTGGGTTCTCACAAGCTCTGGATAAGTATTAGGATCCATATAAATAACACACTAATAAGTAATACATAATGGCTAAATTCTACACAGCATTATCTGTTGTGTATCAGTGTTGATAACTGAATTAGACCCCAGCAGTCGTTATGTATTAGTCTCTCTTGGTTTCGTCTAGATCCTTCTAGCTTGTCCTGGTGTTTGTGTTTCTTTACTTCATCCTTTCACAATTAATAACCTCATGAAAAT